>NC_142282.1:14839815-14862315 GCF_052056855.1 Sturnus vulgaris
GTGCGATCCCTGGGATGAGATGGGATGGGATGGGATGGGATCCCTACGATGGGATGGGATCCCTGCGACGGGTTGGGATGGGATGGGATCCCTGGGATGGGATCCCTGGGATGGGATTGGATGGGATGGGATGGGATGGGATGGGGTGGGATCCCTGGGATGGGATGGGATGGGATGGGATCGTATGGGATCCCTGGGATGGGATTAGATCCCTGGGATGGGATCCCTCGGAAGGGATGGGGTTCCGGGGATGGGATGGGATCCCTTGGATGGGATGGGATTCCTGGAAGTGGATGGGATGGGATTCCTGGGATGGGAATGGATGGGATGGGATGGGATGGGATGGGATGGGATGGGATGGGATGGGATCCCTACGATGGGATGGGATCCCTGCGATGGGATGGGATGGGATGGGATCCCTGGGTTGGGATCCCTGGGATGGGATTGGATGGGATGGGATGGGATGGGATGGGATCCCTGGGATGGGATTAGATCCCTGGGATGGGATCCCTCGGAAGGGATGGGGTCCCTGGGATGGGATGGGATCCCTTGGATGGGATGGGATTCCTGGAAGTGGATGGGATGGGATTCCTGGGATGGGAATGGATGGGATGGGATGAGATGGGATGGGATGGGATGGGATGGGATGGGATGGGATGGGATGGGATGGGATGGGATGGCATGGGATGGGATGGGATCCCTGGGATGGGATCCCTGTGATGGGACGGGATCCCTGGGATAGGATGGGAACCCAGGGTTGGCATCGGATCCCTGGGATGGGATCCCTGGGATGGGATGGGATCCCTGGGATGGGATCGGATCCCTAAGCTGGGATTGCTGGGATGGGATGCGATCCCTGGGATGGGATCCCTGGTATGAGATGTGATCCCTGGGATGGGATGGCATGGGATGGCATGGGATGGCATCCCTGGGATGGGATGGGATGGGATGGGATGGGATGGGATGGGATGGGATGGGATGGCTTGGGATGGAATGGGATGGGATAGGTTGGGATGGGATGGGATCCCTGGGATGGGAAGGGATGCGATCCCTGGGATGAGATGGGATGGGATGGGATCCCTGGTATGGGATGGGATCCCTGGGATGGGATTGGGTGGGATGGGATGGGATGGGATAGGTTGGGATGGGATGGGATCTCTGGGATGGGATGGGATGCGATCCCTGGAATGAGATGGGATGGGATGGGATCCCAGGGGTGGGATGGGATGGGATACCTGAGATGGGATGGGATCCCTGGGATGGGATCCCTGGGATGGGATGGGATCCCCGGGATGGCATCCCTCGGATGGGATGGGATCTCTGCGATGGGATGGAATGGGATGTTATCCCTGGGATGGGATCTCTGGGATGGGATGGGATGGGATGGGATGGGATGGGATGGGATGGGATGGGATGGGACGGGATGGGTTGGGATAGGTTGGGATGGGATGGGATCCCTGGGATGGGATGGGATGCGATCCCTGGGATGAGATGGGATGGGGTGCGATCCCTGGGATGAGATGGGATGGGATGGGATCCCTGAGATGGGATGGGATGGCATGGGATGGGATGGGATGGGATGAGATCCCTGGGATGGGATCAGTGGGATGGGATGGGATGGGATCAGTGGGATGGGATGGGATGGGATGGGATGGGATGGGATGGGATTGGATGGGATGGGATACCTGGGATGGGATGCCTGGGATGGGATCCCTGGGATGGGATGGGATGGGATCTCTGGGATAGGATGGGATCCCAGGGTTGGGATCGGATCCCTGGGCTGGGATTGCTGGGATGGGATGCGATCCCTGGGATGGGATGGGATGGGATGGGACCCCTGGGATGGGATGGGATGGGATGAGATCCCTGGGATGGGATGGGATATGATGGGATGGGATGGGATGGGATCCCTGGGATGGGAGGGGATCCCTGGGATGGGATGGGATGGGATGGGATGGGATGGGATGGGATGGGATGGGATGGGATGGGATGGGATTGGATGGGATGGGATGGGATGGGATGGGATCCCTGGGATGGGAGGGGATCCCTGGGATGGGATGGGATGGGATGGGATGGGATGGGATGGGATGGGATGGGATGGGATGGGATGGGTTGGGATGGGATGGTATACCTGGCATGGGATGGGATGGGATGGGATGGGATCCCTGGGTTGGGATGGGATCCATGGGATGGGATGGGATGGGATGGGATGGGATGGGATGGGATGGGATAGGATGGGATCCATGGGATGGGATGTGATGGGATGGGATGGGATCCCTGGGATGGGATGGGATCCCAGGGATGGGATCTCTGGGATGGGATGGGATCCCAGGGATGGGATGGGATGGGATGGGATGGGATGGGATGGGATGGGATGGGACGGGATGGGATGGGATGGGATGGGATGGGGTGGGATGGGATGTGTTGGGATGGGATGGTATCCCTGGGATGGGATGGGATGGGATGGGATCCCTGGGTTGGGATGGGATCCATGGGATGGGATGGGATGGGATGGGATGGGATGGGATCAGATGGGATAGGATGGGATCCATGGGATGGGATGTGATGGGATGGGATGGGATCCCTGGGATGGGATGGGATCCCAGGGATGGGATGGCATCTCTGCGATGGGATGGGATGGGATGTTATCCCTCGGATGGGATCTCTGGGATGGGATGGGATGGGATGGGATGGGACGGGATGGGATGGGATAGGTTGGGATGGGATGGGATCCCTGGGATGGGATGGGATGCGATTCCTGGGATGAGATGGGATGGGGTGCGATCCCTGGGATGAGATGGGATGGGATGGGATCCCTGAGATGGGATGGGATGGGATGGGATGGGATGGGATGTGATCCCTGGGATGGGATGGGATGGGATGGGATCCCTGGGGTGGGATGGGATGGGATCCCTGAGATGGGATGGGATCCCTGGGATGGGATCCCTGGGATGGGATGGGATCCCCGGGATGGCATCCCTCGGATGGGATGGGATCTCTGCGATGGGATGGAATGGGATGTTATCCCTGGGATGGGATCTCTGGGATGGGATGGGATGGGATCCCTGGGATGGGATGGGATGGGATGGGATGGGATGGGATCCCTGGGATGGCATCCCTGGGATGGGATGGGACCCCTTGGATAGGATGGGATCCCAGGGTTGGGATCGGATCCCTGGGCTGGGATTGCTGGGATGGGATGGGATCCCTGGGATGGGATCCCTGGTATGAGATGTGATCCCTGGGATGGGATGGCATGGGATGGCATGGGATGGCATCCCTGGGATGGGATGGGATGGGATGGGATGGGATGGGATGGGATGGGATGGGATGGGATGGGATGGGTTGGGATGGAATGGGATGGGATAGGTTGGGATGGGATGGGATCCCTGGGATGGGATGGGATGCGATCCCTGGGATGAGATGGGATGGGATGGGATCCCTGGTATGGGATGGGATCCCTGGGATGGGATTGGGTGGGATGGGATGGGATGGGATAGGTTGGGATGGGATGGGATCTCTGGGATGGGATGGGATGCGATCCCTGGGATGAGATGGGATGGGATGGGATCCCAGGGGTGGGATGGGATGGGATCCCTGAGATGGGATGGGATCCCTGGGATGGGATCCCTGGGATGGGATGGGATCCCCGGGATGGCATCCCTCGGATGGGATGGGATCTCTGCGATGGGATGGAATGGGATGTTATCCCTGGGATGGGATCTCTGGGATGGGATGGGATGGGATGGGATGGGACGGGATGGGATGGGATAGGTTGGGATGGGATGGGATCCCTGGGATGGGATGGGATGCGATCCCTGGGATGAGATGGGATGGGGTGCGATCCCTGGGATGAGATGGGATGGGATGGGATCCCTGAGATGGGATGGGATGGCATGGGATGGGATGGGATGTGATCCCTGGGATGGGATGGGATGGGATGGGATGGGATGGGATCAGTGGGATGGGATGGGATGGGATGGGATGGGATGGGATGGAATGGGATGGGATTGGATGGGATGGGATGGGATACCTCGGATGGGATGCCTGGGATGGGATCCCTGGGATGGGATGGGATCCCAGGGTTGGGATCGGATCCCTGGGATGGGATCCCTGGAATGAGATGTGATCCCTGGGATGGGATGGGATGGGATGGGACCCCTGGGATGGGATGGGATGGGATGAGATCCCTGGGATGGGATGGGATATGATGGGATGGGATGGGATGGGATCCCTGGGATGGGAGGGGATCCCTGGGATGGGATGGGATGGGATGGGATGGGATGGGATGGGATGGGATGGGATGGGATTGGATGGGATGGGATGGGATGGGATCCCTGGGATGGGAGGGGATCCCCGGGATGGGATGGGATGGGATGGGATGGGATGAGATGGGATGGGATGGGATGGGGTGGGATGGGATGGGTTGGGATGGGATGGTATACCTGGCATGGGATGGGATGGGATGGGATGGGATGGGATCCCTGGGTTGGGATGGGATCCATGGGATGGGATGGGATGGGATGGGATGGGATGGGATGGGATGGGATGGGATGGGATGGGATGGGATGAGATGGGATAGGATGGGATCCATGGGATGGGATGTGATGGGATGGGATGGGATCCCTGGGATGGGATGGGATCCCTGGGATGGGATCTCTGGGATGGGATGGGATCCCAGGGATGGGATGGGATGGGATGGGATGGGATGGGATGGGATGGGATGGGACGGGATGGGATGGGATGGGATGGGATGGGGTGGGATGGGATGGGATGGGATCCCTGGGATGGCATCCCTGGGATGGGATGGGACCCCTTGGATAGGATGGGATCCCAGGGTTGGGATCGGATCCGTGGGCTGGGATTGCTGGGATGGGATGCGATCCCTGGGATGGGATCCCTGGAATGAGATGAGATCCCTGGGATGGGATGGGATGGGATGGGATGGGATGGGATGGCATGGGATGGCATGGGATGGCATCCCTGGGATGGGATGGGATGGGATGGGATCGGACGGGATGGGATAGGTTGGGATGGGATCCCTACGATGGGATGGGATCCCTGCGACCGGATGGGATGGGATGGGATCCCTGGCATGGGATTGGATGGGATTGGATGGGATGGGATGGGATGGGGTGGGATCCCTGGGATGGGATGGGATGGGATGGGATGGGATGGGATCTGATGGGATCCCTGGGATGGGATTAGATCCCTGGGATGGGATCCCTCGGAAGGGATGGGGTCCCTGGGATAGGATGGGATCCCTTGGATGGGATGGGATTCCTGGAAGTGGATGGGATGGGAATGGATGGGATGGCATGGGATGGGATGGGATGGGATGGGATGGGATCCCTGGGATGGCATCCCTGGGATGGGATGGGACCCCTTGGATAGGATGGGATCCCAGGGTTGGGATCGGATCCCTGGGCTGGGATTGCTGGGATGGGATGCGATCCCTGGGATGGGATCCCTGGAATGAGATGTGATCCCTGGGATGGGATGGAATGGGATGGCATGGGATGCTATGGGATCCCTGGGATGGGATGGGATGGGATGGGATGGGATGGGATGTTATCCCTGGGATGGGATCTCTGGGATGGGATGGAATCCCTGGGATGGGATCCCTGGGATGGGATGGGATACCTGGGATGGGATCCCTGGGATTGATGGGATGGGATGGGATGGGATGGGATGGGATGGGATCCCTGGGATGGGAGGGGATCCCTGGGATGGGATGGGATGGGATGGGATGGGATGGGATCTCTGGGATGGGAGGGGATCCCTGGGATGGGATGGGATGGGATGGGATGGGATGGGATGGGATGGGATGGGATAGGATGGGATGGGATGGGATGGGGTGGGATGGGATGGGATGGGATGGGGTGGGATGGGATCTGTTGGGATGGGAGGGTATCCCTGGGATGGGATGGGATGGGATGGGATAGGATCCCTGGGTTGGGATGGGATCCATGGGATGGGATGGGATGGGATGGGATGGGATGGGATGGGATGGGATGGGATGAGATGGGATAGGATGGGATCCATGGGGGGGGATGTGATGGGATGGGATGGGATCCCTGGGATGGGATGGGATCCCTGGGATGGGATCCCTGGGATGGGCTGGGATCCCCGGGATGGCATCCCTCGGATGGGATGGGATCGCTGCGATGGGATGGAATGGGATGTGATCCCTGGGATGGGATCTCTGGGATGGGATGGGATGGGATGGGATGGGATGGGATGGGATGGGATGGGATGGGATGGGACGGGATGGGACGGGACGGGATGGGATACGTTGGGATGGGATGGGATCCCTGGGATGGGATGGGATGCGATCCCTGGGATGAGATGGGATGGGGTGCGATCCCTGGGATGAGATGGGATGGGATGGGGTCCCTGAGTTGGGATGGGATGGGATGGGATGGGATGGGATGGGATGTGATCCCTGGGATGGGATGGGATGGGATGGGATGGGATTGGATGGGATGGGATACCTGGGATGGGATGCCTGGGATGGGATCCCTGGGATGGGATGGGATGGGATCTCTGGGATAGGATGGGATCCCAGGGTTGGGATCGGATCCCTGGGATGGGATCCCTGGAATGAGATGTGATCCCTGGGATGGGATGGGATGGGATGGGACCCCTGGGATGGGATGGGATGGGATGAGATCCCTGGGATGGGATGGGATATGATGGGATGGGATGGGATGGGATCCCTGGGATGGGAGGGGATCCCTGGGATGGGATGGGATGGGATGGGATGGGATGGGATGGGATGGGATTGGATGGGATGGGATGGGATGGGATGGGATCCCTGGGATGGGAGGGGATCCCTGGGATGGGATGGGATGGGATGGGATGGGATGGGATGGGATGGGATGGGATGGGATGGGATGGGATGGGGTGGGATGGGATGGGTTGGGATGGGATGGTATACCTGGCATGGGATGGGATGGGATGGGATGGGATCCCTGGGTTGGGATGGGATCCATGGGATGGGATGGGATGGGATGGGATGGGATGGGATGGGATGGGATGGGATGAGATGGGATAGGATGGGATCCATGGGATGGGATGTGATGGGATGGGATGGGATCCCTGGGATGGGATGGGATCCCTGGGATGGGATCTCTGGGATGGGATGGGATCCCAGGGATGGGATGGGTTGGGATGGGATGGGATGGGATGGGATGGGACGGGATGGGATGGGATGGGATGGGGTGGGATGGGATGTGTTGGGATGGGATGGTATCCCTGGGATGGGATGGGATGGGATGGGATCCCTGGGTTGGGATGGGATCCATGGGATGGGATGGGATGGGGTGGGATGGGATGGGATCAGATGGGATGGGATCAGATGGGATGGGATCAGATGGGATAGGATGGGATCCATGGGATGGGATGTGATGGGATGGGATGGGATCCCTGGGATGGGATGGGATCCCAGGGATGGGATGGGATCTCTGCGATGGGATGGGATGGGATGTTATCCCTCGGATGGGATCTCTGGGATGGGATGGGATGGGATGGGATGGGACGGGATGGGATGGGATAGGTTGGGATGGGATGGGATCCCTGGGATGGGATGGGATGCGATTCCTGGGGTGAGATGGGATGGGGTGCGATCCCTGGGATGAGATGGGATGGGATGGGATCCCTGAGATGGGATGGGATGGGATGGGATGGGATGGGATGGGATGGGATGTGATCCCTGGGATGGGATGGGATGGGATGGGATCCCTGGGGTGGGATGGGATGCGATCCCTGAGATGGGATGGGATCCCTGGGATGGGATCCCTGGGATGGGATGGGATCCCCGGGATGGCATCCCTCGGATGGGATGGGATCTCTGCGATGGGATGGAATGGGATGTTATCCCTGGGATGGGATCTCTGGGATGGGATGGGATGGGATGGGATCCCTGGTATGGGATGGGATCCCTGGGATGGGATTGGGTGGGATGGGATGGGATGGGATAGGTTGGGATGGGATGGAATCTCTGGGATGGGATGGGATGCGATCCCTGGGATGAGATGGGATGGGATGGGATCCCAGGGGTGGGATGGGATGGGATCCCTGAGATGGGATGGGATCCCTGGGATGGGATCCCTGGGATGGGATGGGATCCCCGGGATGGCATCCCTCGGATGGGATGGGATCTCTGCGATGGGATGGAATGGGATGTTATCCCTGGGATGGGATCTCTGGGATGGGATGGGATGGGATGGGATGGGATGGGATGGGACGGGATGGGATGGGATGGGATAGGTTGGGATGGGATGGGATCCCTGGGATGGGATGGGATGCGATCCCTGGGATGAGATGGGATGGGGTGCGATCCCTGGGATGAGATGGGATGGGATGGGATCCCTGAGATGGGATGGGATGGCATGGGATGGGATGGGATGTGATCCCTGGGATGGGATGGGATGGGATGGGATCAGTGGGATGGGATGGGATGGGATGGGATGGGATGGGATGGGATGGGATGGGATGGGATGGGATGGGATTGGATGGGATGGGATACCTGGGATGGGATGCCTGGGATGGGATCCCTGGGATGGGATGCGATCCCTGGGATGAGATGGGATGGGATGGGATCCCTGGTGTGGGATGGGATGGGATCCCTGAGATGGGATGGGATCCCTGGATTGGGATCCCTGGGATGGGATGGGATCCCCGGGATGGCATCCCTCGGATGGGATGGGATCTCTGCGATGGGATGGGATGTTATACCTGGGATGGGATCTCTGGGATGGGATGGGATGGGATGGGATGGGATCGGACGGGATGGGATAGGTTGGGATGGGATCCCTACGATGGGATGGGATGGGATCCCTGAGATGGGATGGGATCCCTGGATTGGGATCCCTGGGATGGGATGGGATCCCCGGGATGGCATCCCTCGGATGGGATGGGATCTCTGCGATGGGATGGGATGTTATACCTGGGATGGGATCTCTGGGATGGGATGGGATGGGATGGGATGGGATGGGATGGGATCGGACGGGATGGGATAGGTTGGGATGGGATCCCTACGATGGGATGGGATCCCTGCGACGGGATGGGATGGGATGGGATCCCTGGCATGGGATTGGATGGGATTGGATGGGATGGGATGGGATGGGGTGGGATCCCTGGGATGGGATGGGATGGGATGGGATGGGATGGGATGGGATGGGATCCCTGGGATGGCATCCCTGGGATGGGATGGGACCCCTTGGATAGGATGGGATCCCAGGGTTGGGATCGGATCCGTGGGCTGGGATTGCTGGGATGGGATGCGATCCCTGGGATGGGATCCCTGGAATGAGATGAGATCCCTGGGATGGGATGGGATGGGATGGGATGGGATGGGATGGCATGGGATGGCATGGGATGGCATCCCTGGGATGGGATGGGATGGGATGGGATCGGACGGGATGGGATAGGTTGGGATGGGATCCCTACGATGGGATGGGATCCCTGCGACGGGATGGGATGGGATGGGATCCCTGGCATGGGATTGGATGGGATTGGATGGGATGGGATGGGATGGGGTGGGATCCCTGGGATGGGATGGGATGGGATGGGATGGGATGGGATCTGATGGGATCCCTGGGATGGGATTAGATCCCTGGGATGGGATCCCTCGGAAGGGATGGGGTCCCTGGGATAGGATGGGATCCCTTGGATGGGATGGGATTCCTGGAAGTGGATGGGATGGGAATGGATGGGATGGCATGGGATGGGATGGGATGGGATGGGATGGGATCCCTGGGATGGCATCCCTGGGATGGGATGGGACCCCTTGGATAGGATGGGATCCCAGGGTTGGGATCGGATCCCTGGGCTGGGATTGCTGGGATGGGATGCGATCCCTGGGATGGGATCCCTGGAATGAGATGTGATCCCTGGGATGGGATGGAATGGGATGGCATGGGATGCTATGGGATCCCTGGGATGGGATGGGATGGGATGGGATGGGATGGGATGTTATCCCTGGGATGGGATCTCTGGGATGGGATGGAATCCCTGGGATGGGATCCCTGGGATGGGATGGGATACCTGGGATGGGATCCCTGGGATTGATGGGATGGGATGGGATGGGATGGGATGGGATGGGATCCCTGGGATGGGAGGGGATCCCTGGGATGGGATGGGATGGGATGGGATGGGATGGGATCTCTGGGATGGGAGGGGATCCCTGGGATGGGATGGGATGGGATGGGATGGGATGGGATGGGATGGGATGGGATGGGATAGGATGGGATGGGATGGGATGGGGTGGGATGGGATGGGATGGGATGGGGTGGGATGGGATCTGTTGGGATGGGAGGGTATCCCTGGGATGGGATGGGATGGGATGGGATAGGATCCCTGGGTTGGGATGGGATCCATGGGATGGGATGGGATGGGATGGGATGGGATGGGATGGGATGGGATGGGATGAGATGGGATAGGATGGGATCCATGGGGGGGGATGTGATGGGATGGGATGGGATCCCTGGGATGGGATGGGATCCCTGGGATGGGATCCCTGGGATGGGCTGGGATCCCCGGGATGGCATCCCTCGGATGGGATGGGATCGCTGCGATGGGATGGAATGGGATGTGATCCCTGGGATGGGATCTCTGGGATGGGATGGGATGGGATGGGATGGGATGGGATGGGATGGGATGGGATGGGACGGGATGGGACGGGACGGGATGGGATACGTTGGGATGGGATGGGATCCCTGGGATGGGATGGGATGCGATCCCTGGGATGAGATGGGATGGGGTGCGATCCCTGGGATGAGATGGGATGGGATGGGGTCCCTGAGTTGGGATGGGATGGGATGGGATGGGATGGGATGGGATGTGATCCCTGGGATGGGATGGGATGGGATGGGATGGGATTGGATGGGATGGGATACCTGGGATGGGATGCCTGGGATGGGATCCCTGGGATGGGATGGGATGGGATCTCTGGGATAGGATGGGATCCCAGGGTTGGGATCGGATCCCTGGGATGGGATCCCTGGAATGAGATGTGATCCCTGGGATGGGATGGGATGGGATGGGACCCCTGGGATGGGATGGGATGGGATGAGATCCCTGGGATGGGATGGGATATGATGGGATGGGATGGGATGGGATCCCTGGGATGGGAGGGGATCCCTGGGATGGGATGGGATGGGATGGGATGGGATGGGATGGGATGGGATGGGATTGGATGGGATGGGATGGGATGGGATGGGATCCCTGGGATGGGAGGGGATCCCTGGGATGGGATGGGATGGGATGGGATGGGATGGGATGGGATGGGATGGGATGGGATGGGGTGGGATGGGATGGGTTGGGATGGGATGGTATACCTGGCATGGGATGGGATGGGATGGGATGGGATCCCTGGGTTGGGATGGGATCCATGGGATGGGATGGGATGGGATGGGATGGGATGGGATGGGATGGGATGGGATGGGATGAGATGGGATAGGATGGGATCCATGGGATGGGATGTGATGGGATGGGATGGGATCCCTGGGATGGGATGGGATCCCTGGGATGGGATCTCTGGGATGGGATGGGATCCCAGGGATGGGATGGGTTGGGATGGGATGGGATGGGATGGGATGGGACGGGATGGGATGGGATGGGATGGGGTGGGATGGGATGTGTTGGGATGGGATGGTATCCCTGGGATGGGATGGGATGGGATGGGATCCCTGGGTTGGGATGGGATCCATGGGATGGGATGGGATGGGGTGGGATGGGATGGGATCAGATGGGATGGGATCAGATGGGATGGGATCAGATGGGATAGGATGGGATCCATGGGATGGGATGTGATGGGATGGGATGGGATGGGATCCCTGGGATGGGATGGGATCCCAGGGATGGGATGGGATCTCTGCGATGGGATGGGATGGGATGTTATCCCTCGGATGGGATCTCTGGGATGGGATGGGATGGGATGGGATGGGACGGGATGGGATGGGATAGGTTGGGATGGGATGGGATCCCTGGGATGGGATGGGATGCGATTCCTGGGGTGAGATGGGATGGGGTGCGATCCCTGGGATGAGATGGGATGGGATGGGATCCCTGAGATGGGATGGGATGGGATGGGATGGGATGGGATGGGATGTGATCCCTGGGATGGGATGGGATGGGATGGGATCCCTGGGGTGGGATGGGATGCGATCCCTGAGATGGGATGGGATCCCTGGGATGGGATCCCTGGGATGGGATGGGATCCCCGGGATGGCATCCCTCGGATGGGATGGGATCTCTGCGATGGGATGGAATGGGATGTTATCCCTGGGATGGGATCTCTGGGATGGGATGGGATGGGATGGGATCCCTGGTATGGGATGGGATCCCTGGGATGGGATTGGGTGGGATGGGATGGGATGGGATAGGTTGGGATGGGATGGAATCTCTGGGATGGGATGGGATGCGATCCCTGGGATGAGATGGGATGGGATGGGATCCCAGGGGTGGGATGGGATGGGATCCCTGAGATGGGATGGGATCCCTGGGATGGGATCCCTGGGATGGGATGGGATCCCCGGGATGGCATCCCTCGGATGGGATGGGATCTCTGCGATGGGATGGAATGGGATGTTATCCCTGGGATGGGATCTCTGGGATGGGATGGGATGGGATGGGATGGGATGGGATGGGATGGGACGGGATGGGATGGGATGGGATAGGTTGGGATGGGATGGGATCCCTGGGATGGGATGGGATGCGATCCCTGGGATGAGATGGGATGGGGTGCGATCCCTGGGATGAGATGGGATGGGATGGGATCCCTGAGATGGGATGGGATGGCATGGGATGGGATGGGATGTGATCCCTGGGATGGGATGGGATGGGATGGGATCAGTGGGATGGGATGGGATGGGATGGGATGGGATGGGATGGGATGGGATGGGATGGGATGGGATTGGATGGGATGGGATACCTGGGATGGGATGCCTGGGATGGGATCCCTGGGATGGGATGCGATCCCTGGGATGAGATGGGATGGGATGGGATCCCTGGTGTGGGATGGGATGGGATCCCTGAGATGGGATGGGATCCCTGGATTGGGATCCCTGGGATGGGATGGGATCCCCGGGATGGCATCCCTCGGATGGGATGGGATCTCTGCGATGGGATGGGATGTTATACCTGGGATGGGATCTCTGGGATGGGATGGGATGGGATGGGATGGGATCGGACGGGATGGGATAGGTTGGGATGGGATCCCTACGATGGGATGGGATGGGATCCCTGAGATGGGATGGGATCCCTGGATTGGGATCCCTGGGATGGGATGGGATCCCCGGGATGGCATCCCTCGGATGGGATGGGATCTCTGCGATGGGATGGGATGTTATACCTGGGATGGGATCTCTGGGATGGGATGGGATGGGATGGGATGGGATCGGACGGGATGGGATAGGTTGGGATGGGATCCCTACGATGGGATGGGATCCCTGCGACGGGATGGGATGGGATGGGATCCCTGGCATGGGATTGGATGGGATTGGATGGGATGGGATGGGATGGGGTGGGATCCCTGGGATGGGATGGGATGGGATGGGATGGGATGGGATGGGATCTGATGGGATCCCTGGGATGGGATTAGATCCCTGGGATGGGATCCCTCGGAAGGGATGGGGTCCCTGGGATAGGATGGGATCCCTTGGATGGGATGGGATTCCTGGAAGTGGATGGGATGGGAATGGATGGGATGGCATGGGATGGGATGGGATGGGATGGGATGGGATGGGGTGGGATGGGATGGGTTGGGATGGGATGGTATACCTGGCATGGGATGGGATGGGATGGGATGGGATCCCTGGGTTGGGATGGGATCCATGGGATGGGATGGGATGGGATGGGATGGGATGGGATGGGATGGGATGAGATGGGATAGGATGGGATCCATGGGATGGGATGTGATGGGATGGGATGGGATCCCTGGGATGGGATGGGATCCCAGGGATGGGATCTCTGGGATGGGATGGGATCCCAGGGATGGGATGGGATGGGATGGGATGGGATGGGATGGGATGGGATGGGACGGGATGGGATGGGATGGGATGGGATGGGGTGGGATGGGATGTGTTGGGATGGGATGGTATCCCTGGGATGGGATGGGATGGGATGGGATCCCTGGGTTGGGATGGGATCCATGGGATGGGATGGGATGGGATGGGATGGGATGGGATCAGATGGGATAGGATGGGATCCATGGGATGGGATGTGATGGGATGGGATGGGATCCCTGGGATGGGATGGGATCCCAGGGATGGGATGGCATCTCTGCGATGGGATGGGATGGGATGTTATCCCTCGGATGGGATCTCTGGGATGGGATGGGATGGGATGGGATGGGACGGGATGGGATGGGATAGGTTGGGATGGGATGGGATCCCTGGGATGGGATGGGATGCGATTCCTGGGATGAGATGGGATGGGGTGCGATCCCTGGGATGAGATGGGATGGGATGGGATCCCTGAGATGGGATGGGATGGGATGGGATGGGATGGGATGTGATCCCTGGGATGGGATGGGATGGGATGGGATCCCTGGGGTGGGATGGGATGGGATCCCTGAGATGGGATGGGATCCCTGGGATGGGATCCCTGGGATGGGATGGGATCCCCGGGATGGCATCCCTCGGATGGGATGGGATCTCTGCGATGGGATGGAATGGGATGTTATCCCTGGGATGGGATCTCTGGGATGGGATGGGATGGGATCCCTGGGATGGGATGGGATGGGATGGGATGGGATGGGATCCCTGGGATGGCATCCCTGGGATGGGATGGGACCCCTTGGATAGGATGGGATCCCAGGGTTGGGATCGGATCCCTGGGCTGGGATTGCTGGGATGGGATGGGATCCCTGGGATGGGATCCCTGGTATGAGATGTGATCCCTGGGATGGGATGGCATGGGATGGCATGGGATGGCATCCCTGGGATGGGATGGGATGGGATGGGATGGGATGGGATGGGATGGGATGGGATGGGATGGGATGGGATGGGTTGGGATGGAATGGGATGGGATAGGTTGGGATGGGATGGGATCCCTGGGATGGGATGGGATGCGATCCCTGGGATGAGATGGGATGGGATGGGATCCCTGAGATGGGATGGGATGGGATGGGATGGGATGGGATGTGATCCCTGGGATGGGATGGGATGGGATGGGATCCCTGGGGTGGGATGGGATGGGATCCCTGAGATGGGATGGGATCCCTGGGATGGGATCCCTGGGATGGGATGGGATCCCCGGGATGGCATCCCTCGGATGGGATGGGATCTCTGCGATGGGATGGAATGGGATGTTATCCCTGGGATGGGATCTCTGGGATGGGATGGGATGGGATCCCTGGGATGGGATGGGATGGGATGGGATGGGATGGGATGGGATGGGATCCCTGGGATGGCATCCCTGGGATGGGATGGGACCCCTTGGATAGGATGGGATCCCAGGGTTGGGATCGGATCCCTGGGCTGGGATTGCTGGGATGGGATGGGATCCCTGGGATGGGATCCCTGGTATGAGATGTGATCCCTGGGATGGGATGGCATGGGATGGCATGGGATGGCATCCCTGGGATGGGATGGGATGGGATGGGATGGGATGGGATGGGATGGGATGGGATGGGATGGGATGGGTTGGGATGGAATGGGATGGGATAGGTTGGGATGGGATGGGATCCCTGGGATGGGATGGGATGCGATCCCTGGGATGAGATGGGATGGGATGGGATCCCTGGTATGGGATGGGATCCCTGGGATGGGATTGGGTGGGATGGGATGGGATGGGATAGGTTGGGATGGGATGGGATCTCTGGGATGGGATGGGATGCGATCCCTGGGATGAGATGGGATGGGATGGGATCCCAGGGGTGGGATGGGATGGGATCCCTGAGATGGGATGGGATCCCTGGGATGGGATCCCTGGGATGGGATGGGATCCCCGGGATGGCATCCCTCGGATGGGATGGGATCTCTGCGATGGGATGGAATGGGATGTTATCCCTGGGATGGGATCTCTGGGATGGGATGGGATGGGATGGGATGGGACGGGATGGGATGGGATAGGTTGGGATGGGATGGGATCCCTGGGATGGGATGGGATGCGATCCCTGGGATGAGATGGGATGGGGTGCGATCCCTGGGATGAGATGGGATGGGATGGGATCCCTGAGATGGGATGGGATGGCATGGGATGGGATGGGATGTGATCCCTGGGATGGGATGGGATGGGATGGGATGGGATGGGATCAGTGGGATGGGATGGGATGGGATGGGATGGGATGGGATGGAATGGGATGGGATTGGATGGGATGGGATGGGATACCTCGGATGGGATGCCTGGGATGGGATCCCTGGGATGGGATGGGATCCCAGGGTTGGGATCGGATCCCTGGGATGGGATCCCTGGAATGAGATGTGATCCCTGGGATGGGATGGGATGGGATGGGACCCCTGGGATGGGATGGGATGGGATGAGATCCCTGGGATGGGATGGGATATGATGGGATGGGATGGGATGGGATCCCTGGGATGGGAGGGGATCCCTGGGATGGGATGGGATGGGATGGGATGGGATGGGATGGGATGGGATTGGATGGGATGGGATGGGATGGGATCCCTGGGATGGGAGGGGATCCCCGGGATGGGATGGGATGGGATGGGATGGGATGAGATGGGATGGGATGGGATGGGGTGGGATGGGATGGGTTGGGATGGGATGGTATACCTGGCATGGGATGGGATGGGATGGGATGGGATGGGATCCCTGGGTTGGGATGGGATCCATGGGATGGGATGGGATGGGATGGGATGGGATGGGATGGGATGGGATGGGATGGGATGAGATGGGATAGGATGGGATCCATGGGATGGGATGTGATGGGATGGGATGGGATCCCTGGGATGGGATGGGATCCCTGGGATGGGATCTCTGGGATGGGATGGGATCCCAGGGATGGGATGGGATGGGATGGGATGGGATGGGATGGGATGGGATGGGACGGGATGGGATGGGATGGGATGGGATGGGGTGGGATGGGATGGGATGGGATCCCTGGGATGGCATCCCTGGGATGGGATGGGACCCCTTGGATAGGATGGGATCCCAGGGTTGGGATCGGATCCGTGGGCTGGGATTGCTGGGATGGGATGCGATCCCTGGGATGGGATCCCTGGAATGAGATGAGATCCCTGGGATGGGATGGGATGGGATGGGATGGGATGGGATGGCATGGGATGGCATGGGATGGCATCCCTGGGATGGGATGGGATGGGATGGGATCGGACGGGATGGGATAGGTTGGGATGGGATCCCTACGATGGGATGGGATCCCTGCGACGGGATGGGATGGGATGGGATCCCTGGCATGGGATTGGATGGGATTGGATGGGATGGGATGGGATGGGGTGGGATCCCTGGGATGGGATGGGATGGGATGGGATGGGATGGGATCTGATGGGATCCCTGGGATGGGATTAGATCCCTGGGATGGGATCCCTCGGAAGGGATGGGGTCCCTGGGATAGGATGGGATCCCTTGGATGGGATGGGATTCCTGGAAGTGGATGGGATGGGAATGGATGGGATGGCATGGGATGGGATGGGATGGGATGGGATCCCTGGGATGGCATCCCTGGGATGGGATGGGACCCCTTGGATAGGATGGGATCCCAGGGTTGGGATCGGATCCCTGGGCTGGGATTGCTGGGATGGGATGCGATCCCTGGGATGGGATCCCTGGAATGAGATGTGATCCCTGGGATGGGATGGAATGGGATGGCATGGGATGCTATGGGATCCCTGGGATGGGATGGGATGGGATGGGATGGGATGGGATGGGATGGGATGTTATCCCTGGGATGGGATCTCTGGGATGGGATGGAATCCCTGGGATGGGATCCCTGGGATGGGATGGGATACCTGGGATGGGATCCCTGGGATTGATGGGATGGGATGGGATGGGATGGGATGGGATGGGATCCCTGGGATGGGAGGGGATCCCTGGGATGGGATGGGATGGGATGGGATGGGATGGGATGGGATGGGATCTCTGGGATGGGAGGGGATCCCTGGGATGGGATGGGATGGGATGGGATGGGATGGGATGGGATGGGATGGGATGGGATAGGATGGGATGGGATGGGATGGGGTGGGATGGGATGGGATGGGATGGGGTGGGATGGGATCTGTTGGGATGGGAGGGTATCCCTGGGATGGGATGGGATGGGATGGGATAGGATCCCTGGGTTGGGATGGGATCCATGGGATGGGATGGGATGGGATGGGATGGGATGGGATGGGATGGGATGGGATGGGATGAGATGGGATAGGATGGGATCCATGGGGGGGGATGTGATGGGATGGGATGGGATCCCTGGGATGGGATGGGATCCCTGGGATGGGATCCCTGGGATGGGCTGGGATCCCCGGGATGGCATCCCTCGGATGGGATGGGATCGCTGCGATGGGATGGAATGGGATGTGATCCCTGGGATGGGATCTCTGGGATGGGATGGGATGGGATGGGATGGGATGGGATGGGATGGGATGGGATGGGATGGGATGGGACGGGATGGGACGGGACGGGATGGGATACGTTGGGATGGGATGGGATCCCTGGGATGGGATGGGATGCGATCCCTGGGATGAGATGGGATGGGGTGCGATCCCTGGGATGAGATGGGATGGGATGGGGTCCCTGAGTTGGGATGGGATGGGATGGGATGGGATGGGATGGGATGTGATCCCTGGGATGGGATGGGATGGGATGGGATGGGATGGGATTGGATGGGATGGGATACCTGGGATGGGATGCCTGGGATGGGATCCCTGGGATGGGATGGGATGGGATCTCTGGGATAGGATGGGATCCCAGGGTTGGGATCGGATCCCTGGGATGGGATCCCTGGAATGAGATGTGATCCCTGGGATGGGATGGGATGGGATGGGACCCCTGGGATGGGATGGGATGGGATGAGATCCCTGGGATGGGATGGGATATGATGGGATGGGATGGGATGGGATCCCTGGGATGGGAGGGGATCCCTGGGATGGGATGGGATGGGATGGGATGGGATGGGATGGGATGGGATGGGATGGGATGGGATGGGATGGGATGGGATTGGATGGGATGGGATGGGATGGGATGGGATCCCTGGGATGGGAGGGGATCCCTGGGATGGGATGGGATGGGATGGGATGGGATGGGATGGGATGGGATGGGATGGGGTGGGATGGGATGGGTTGGGATGGGATGGTATACCTGGCATGGGATGGGATGGGATGGGATGGGATCCCTGGGTTGGGATGGGATCCATGGGATGGGATGGGATGGGATGGGATGGGATGGGATGGGATGGGATGGGATGGGATGAGATGGGATAGGATGGGATCCATGGGATGGGATGTGATGGGATGGGATGGGATCCCTGGGATGGGATGGGATCCCTGGGATGGGATCTCTGGGATGGGATGGGATCCCAGGGATGGGATGGGTTGGGATGGGATGGGATGGGATGGGATGGGACGGGATGGGATGGGATGGGATGGGGTGGGATGGGATGTGTTGGGATGGGATGGTATCCCTGGGATGGGATGGGATGGGATGGGATCCCTGGGTTGGGATGGGATCCATGGGATGGGATGGGATGGGGTGGGATGGGATGGGATCAGATGGGATGGGATCAGATGGGATGGGATCAGATGGGATAGGATGGGATCCATGGGATGGGATGTGATGGGATGGGATGGGATCCCTGGGATGGGATGGGATCCCAGGGATGGGATGGGATCTCTGCGATGGGATGGGATGGGATGTTATCCCTCGGATGGGATCTCTGGGATGGGATGGGATGGGATGGGATGGGACGGGATGGGATGGGATAGGTTGGGATGGGATGGGATCCCTGGGATGGGATGGGATGCGATTCCTGGGGTGAGATGGGATGGGGTGCGATCCCTGGGATGAGATGGGATGGGATGGGATCCCTGAGATGGGATGGGATGGGATGGGATGGGATGGGATGGGATGGGATGTGATCCCTGGGATGGGATGGGATGGGATGGGATCCCTGGGGTGGGATGGGATGCGATCCCTGAGATGGGATGGGATCCCTGGGATGGGATCCCTGGGATGGGATGGGATCCCCGGGATGGCATCCCTCGGATGGGATGGGATCTCTGCGATGGGATGGAATGGGATGTTATCCCTGGGATGGGATCTCTGGGATGGGATGGGATGGGATGGGATCCCTGGTATGGGATGGGATCCCTGGGATGGGATTGGGTGGGATGGGATGGGATGGGATAGGTTGGGATGGGATGGAATCTCTGGGATGGGATGGGATGCGATCCCTGGGATGAGATGGGATGGGATGGGATCCCAGGGGTGGGATGGGATGGGATCCCTGAGATGGGATGGGATCCCTGGGATGGGATCCCTGGGATGGGATGGGATCCCCGGGATGGCATCCCTCGGATGGGATGGGATCTCTGCGATGGGATGGAATGGGATGTTATCCCTGGGATGGGATCTCTGGGATGGGATGGGATGGGATGGGATGGGATGGGATGGGACGGGATGGGATGGGATGGGATAGGTTGGGATGGGATGGGATCCCTGGGATGGGATGGGATGCGATCCCTGGGATGAGATGGGATGGGGTGCGATCCCTGGGATGAGATGGGATGGGATGGGATCCCTGAGATGGGATGGGATGGCATGGGATGGGATGGGATGTGATCCCTGGGATGGGATGGGATGGGATGGGATCAGTGGGATGGGATGGGATGGGATGGGATGGGATGGGATGGGATGGGATGGGATTGGATGGGATGGGATACCTGGGATGGGATGCCTGGGATGGGATCCCTGGGATGGGATGGGATCCCAGGGTTGGGATCGGATCCCTGGGATGGGATGGGATGGGATGGGATGGAATGGGATGGGATAGGTTGGGATGGGATGGGATCCCTGGGAAGGGATGGGATGCGATCCCTGGGATGAGATGGGGTGGGATGGGATCCCTGGGATGGGATGGGATCCCTGGGATGGGATCCCTGGGATGGGATGGGATGGGATGGGATAGGTTGGGATGGGATGGGATCCCTGGGATGGGATGGGATGCGATCCCTGGGATGAGATGGGATGGGATGGGATCCCTGGTGTGGGATGGGATGGGATCCCTGAGATGGGATGGGATCCCTGGATTGGGATCCCTGGGATGGGATGGGATCCCCGGGATGGCATCCCTCGGATGGGATGGGATCTCTGCGATGGGATGGGATGTTATACCTGGGATGGGATCTCTGGGATGGGATGGGATGGGATGGGATCGGACGGGATGGGATAGGTTGGGATGGGATCCCTACGATGGGATGGGATCCCTGCGACGGGATGGGATGGGATGGGATCCCTGGCATGGGATTGGATGGGATTGGATGGGATGGGATGGGATGGGGTGGGATCCCTGGGATGGGATGGGATGGGATGGGATGGGATGGGATGGGATCTGATGGGATCCCTGGGATGGGATTAGATCCCTGGGATGGGATCCCTCGGAAGGGATGGGGTCCCTGGGATAGGATGGGATCCCTTGGATGGGATGGGATTCCTGGAAGTGGATGGGATGGGAATGGATGGGATGGCATGGGATGGGATGGGATGGGATGGGATGGGATGGGATGGGATCCCTGGGATGGCATCCCTGGGATGGGATGGGACCCCTTGGATAGGATGGGATCCCAGGGTTGGGATCGGATCCCTGGGCTGGGATTGCTGGGATGGGATGCGATCCCTGGGATGGGATCCCTGGAATGAGATGTGATCCCTGGGATGGGATGGAATGGGATGGCATGGGATGCTATGGGATCCCTGGGATGGGATGGGATGGGATGTTATCCCTGGGATGGGATCTCTGGGATGGGATGGAATCCCTGGGATGGGATCCCTGGGATGGGATGGGATACCTGGGATGGGATCCCTGGGATTGATGGGATGGGATGGGATGGGATGGGATGGGATGGGATCCCTGGGATGGGAGGGGATCCCTGGGATGGGATGGGATGGGATGGGATGGGATGGGATGGGATGGGATCTCTGGGATGGGAGGGGATCCCTGGGATGGGATGGGATGGGATGGGATGGGATGGGATGGGATAGGATGGGATGGGATGGGATGGGGTGGGATGGGATCTGTTGGGATGGGAGGGTATCCCTGGGATGGGATGGGATGGGATGGGATAGGATCCCTGGGTTGGGATGGGATCCATGGGATGGGATGGGATGGGATGGGATGGGATGGGATGGGATGGGATGGGATGGGATGAGATGGGATAGGATGGGATCCATGGGGGGGTATGTGATGGGATGGGATGGGATCCCTGGGATGGGATGGGATCCCTGGGATGGGATCCCTGGGATGGGATGGGATCCCCGGGATGGCATCCCTCGGATGGGATGGGATCGCTGCGATGGGATGGAATGGGA
>NC_142282.1:14864815-14867315 GCF_052056855.1 Sturnus vulgaris
GATGGGATCCCTGGGATGGGATCCCTGGGATGGGATGGGATCCCGGGGATGGCATCCCTCGGATGGGATGGGATCGCTGCGATGGGATGGAATGGGATGTTATCCCTGGGATGGGATCTCTGGGATGGGATGGGATGGGATGGGATGGGATCCCTGCGATGAAATGGGATGCGATTGGATGCCTGGGATTGGATGGGATGGCATCCCTGGGTTAGGATCCCTGGAATGTGATCCCTCGTATGGGATGGCATCACTGGAATGGGATGGAATCCCTGGGATGGGATCCCTGGGATGGGATGGGATACCTGGGATGGGATCCCTGGGATTTATGGGATGGGATGGGATGGGATGGGATGGGATGGGATGGGATGGGATGGGATGGGATCCCTGGGATGGGAGGGGATCCCTGGGATGGGATGGGATGGGATGGGATGGGATGGGATGGGATGGGATGGGATGGGATGGGATGGGATGGGATGGGATCCCTGGGATGGGAGGGGATCCCTGGGATGGGATGGGATGGGATGGGATGGGATGGGATGGGATGGGATGGGATGCGATGGGATGGGATCGGATGGGATGGGATGGGATGGGATGCGGTGGGATGGGATGTGTTGGGATGGGAGGGTATCCCTGGGATGGGATGGGATGGGATGGGATCCCTGGGATGGGAGGGGATCCATGGGATGGGATGGGATGGGATGGGATGGGATGGGATGGGATGGGATGGGATGGGATGGGATGGGATGGGATGGGATGGGATGGGATGAGATGGGATAGGATGGGATCCATGGGGGGGGATGTGATGGGATGGGATGGGATCCCTGGGATGGGATGGGATCCCTGGGATGGGATCCCTGGGATGGAATGGGATCCCGGGGATGGCATCCCTCGGATGGGATGGGATCGCTGCGATGGGATGGAATGGGATGTTATCCCTGGGATGGGATCTCTGGGATGGGATGGGATGGGATGGGATGGGATGGGATGGGATGGGACGGGATGGGACGGGATGGGATAGGTTGGGATGGGATGGGATCCCTGGGATGGGATGGGATGCGATCCCTGGGATGAGATGGGATGGGGTGCGATCCCTGGGATGAGATGGGATGGGATGGGATCCCTGAGATGGGATGGGATGGGATGGGATGGGATGGGATGGGATGGGATGGGATCCCTACGATGGGATGGGATCCCTGCGACGGGTTGGGATGGGATGGGATCCCTGGGATGGGATCCCTGGGATGGGATTGGATGGGATGGGATGGGATGGGGTGGGATCCCTGGGATGGGATGGGATGGGATCCCTGGGATGGGATTAGATCCCTGGGATGGGATCCCTCGGAAGGGATGGGGTTCCGGGGATGGGATGGGATCCCTTGGATGGGATGGGATTCCTGGAAGTGGATGGGATGGGATTCCTGGGATGGGAATGGATGGGATGGGATGGGATGGGATGGGATGGGATGGGATGGGATGGGATGGGATGGGATCCCTACGATGGGATGGGATCCCTGCGATGGGATGGGATGGGATGGGATCCCTGGGTTGGGATCCCTGGGATGGGATTGGATGGGATGGGATGGGATGGGATGGGATCCCTGGGATGGGATTAGATCCCTGGGATGGGATCCCTCGGAAGGGATGGGGTCCCTGGGATGGGATGGGATCCCTTGGATGGGATGGGATTCCTGGAAGTGGATGGGATGGGATTCCTGGGATGGGAATGGATGGGATGGGATGAGATGGGATGGGATGGGATGGGATGGGATGGGATGGGATGGCATGGGATGGCATGGGATGGGATGGGATGGGATCCCTGGGATGGGATCCCTGTGATGTGACGGGATCCCTGGGATAGGATGGGAACCCAGGGTTGGCATCGGATCCCTGGGATGGGATCCCTGGGATGGGATGGGATCCCTGGGATGGGATGGGATGGGATGGGATGGGATGGGATCCCTGGGATGGCATCCCTGGGATGGGATGGGACCCCTTGGATAGGATGGGATCCCAGGGTTGGGATCGGATCCCTGGGCTGGGATTGCTGGGATGGGATGCGATCCCTGGGATGGGATCCCTGGTATGAGATGTGATCCCTGGGATGGGATGGGATGGGATGGGATGGGATGGGATGGGATGGGATGGGATGGCATGGGATGGCATCCCTGGGATGGGATGGGATGGGATGGGATGGGATGGGATGGGTTGGGATGGGATGGGTTGGGATGGGATCCCTGGTATGGGATGGGATCCCTGGGATGGGATTGGGTGGGATGGGATGGGATGGGATAGGTTGGGATGGGATGGGATCTCTGGGATGGGATGGAATGGGATTTTATCCCTGGGATGGGATGGGATGGGATGGGATGGGATGGGATGGGATGGGATGGGACGGGATGGGATGGGATAGGTTGGGATGGGATGGGATCCCTGGGATGGGATGGGATGCGCTCCCTGGGATGAGATGGGATGGGGTGCGATCCCTCGGATGAGATGG
>NC_142282.1:14872315-14874815 GCF_052056855.1 Sturnus vulgaris
CTGGGATGGGATCCCTGGGATGGGATGGGATACCTGGGATGGGATCCCTGGGATTTATGGGATGGGATGGGATGGGATGGGATGGGATGGGATGGGATGGGATGGGATCCCTGGGATGGGAGGGGATCCCTGGGATGGGATGGGATGGGATGGGATGGGATGGGATGGGATGGGATGGGATGGGATGGGATGGGATGGGATCCCTGGGATGGGAGGGGATCCCTGGGATGGGATGGGATGGGATGGGATGGGATGGGATGGGATGGGATGGGATGCGATGGGATGGGATCGGATGGGATGGGATGGGATGGGATGCGGTGGGATGGGATGTGTTGGGATGGGAGGGTATCCCTGGGATGGGATGGGATGGGATGGGATCCCTGGGATGGGAGGGGATCCATGGGATGGGATGGGATGGGATGGGATGGGATGGGATGGGATGGGATGGGATGGGATGGGATGGGATGGGATGAGATGGGATAGGATGGGATCCATGGGGGGGGATGTGATGGGATGGGATGGGATCCCTGGGATGGGATGGGATCCCTGGGATGGGATCCCTGGGATGGAATGGGATCCCGGGGATGGCATCCCTCGGATGGGATGGGATCGCTGCGATGGGATGGAATGGGATGTTATCCCTGGGATGGGATCTCTGGGATGGGATGGGATGGGATGGGATGGGATGGGATGGGACGGGATGGGACGGGATGGGATAGGTTGGGATGGGATGGGATCCCTGGGATGGGATGGGATGCGATCCCTGGGATGAGATGGGATGGGGTGCGATCCCTGGGATGAGATGGGATGGGATGGGATCCCTGAGATGGGATGGGATGGGATGGGATGGGATGGGATGGGATGGGATGGGATCCCTACGATGGGATGGGATCCCTGCGACGGGTTGGGATGGGATGGGATCCCTGGGATGGGATCCCTGGGATGGGATTGGATGGGATGGGATGGGATGGGGTGGGATCCCTGGGATGGGATGGGATGGGATCCCTGGGATGGGATTAGATCCCTGGGATGGGATCCCTCGGAAGGGATGGGGTTCCGGGGATGGGATGGGATCCCTTGGATGGGATGGGATTCCTGGAAGTGGATGGGATGGGATTCCTGGGATGGGAATGGATGGGATGGGATGGGATGGGATGGGATGGGATGGGATGGGATGGGATGGGATCCCTACGATGGGATGGGATCCCTGCGATGGGATGGGATGGGATGGGATCCCTGGGTTGGGATCCCTGGGATGGGATTGGATGGGATGGGATGGGATGGGATGGGATCCCTGGGATGGGATTAGATCCCTGGGATGGGATCCCTCGGAAGGGATGGGGTCCCTGGGATGGGATGGGATCCCTTGGATGGGATGGGATTCCTGGAAGTGGATGGGATGGGATTCCTGGGATGGGAATGGATGGGATGGGATGAGATGGGATGGGATGGGATGGGATGGGATGGGATGGGATGGCATGGGATGGCATGGGATGGGATGGGATGGGATCCCTGGGATGGGATCCCTGTGATGTGACGGGATCCCTGGGATAGGATGGGAACCCAGGGTTGGCATCGGATCCCTGGGATGGGATCCCTGGGATGGGATGGGATCCCTGGGATGGGATGGGATGGGATGGGATGGGATGGGATCCCTGGGATGGCATCCCTGGGATGGGATGGGACCCCTTGGATAGGATGGGATCCCAGGGTTGGGATCGGATCCCTGGGCTGGGATTGCTGGGATGGGATGCGATCCCTGGGATGGGATCCCTGGTATGAGATGTGATCCCTGGGATGGGATGGGATGGGATGGGATGGGATGGGATGGGATGGGATGGGATGGCATGGGATGGCATCCCTGGGATGGGATGGGATGGGATGGGATGGGATGGGATGGGTTGGGATGGGATGGGTTGGGATGGGATCCCTGGTATGGGATGGGATCCCTGGGATGGGATTGGGTGGGATGGGATGGGATGGGATAGGTTGGGATGGGATGGGATCTCTGGGATGGGATGGAATGGGATTTTATCCCTGGGATGGGATGGGATGGGATGGGATGGGATGGGATGGGATGGGATGGGATGGGACGGGATGGGATGGGATAGGTTGGGATGGGATGGGATCCCTGGGATGGGATGGGATGCGCTCCCTGGGATGAGATGGGATGGGGTGCGATCCCTCGGATGAGATGGGATGGGATGGGATCCCTGAGATGGGATGGGATGGCATGGGATGGGATGGCATGGGATGGGATGTGATCCCTGGGATGGGATGGGATGGGATGGGATGGGATGGGATTGGATGGGATGGGATACCTGGGATGGGATGCCTGGGATGGGATCCCTGGGATGGGATCTCTGGGATAGGATGGGATCCCAGGGTTGGGATCGGATCCCTGGGATGGGATCCCTGGAATGAGATGTGATCCCTGGGATGGGATGGGATGGGACCCCTGGGATGGGATGGGATGGGATGAGATCCCTGGGATGGGATG
>NC_142282.1:14879815-14927315 GCF_052056855.1 Sturnus vulgaris
GATGGGATGGGATGGGATGCGGTGGGATGGGATGTGTTGGGATGGGAGGGTATCCCTGGGATGGGATGGGATGGGATGGGATCCCTGGGATGGGAGGGGATCCATGGGATGGGATGGGATGGGATGGGATGGGATGGGATGGGATGGGATGGGATGGGATGGGATGGGATGGGATGGGATGAGATGGGATAGGATGGGATCCATGGGGGGGGATGTGATGGGATGGGATGGGATCCCTGGGATGGGATGGGATCCCTGGGATGGGATCCCTGGGATGGAATGGGATCCCGGGGATGGCATCCCTCGGATGGGATGGGATCGCTGCGATGGGATGGAATGGGATGTTATCCCTGGGATGGGATCTCTGGGATGGGATGGGATGGGATGGGATGGGATGGGATGGGACGGGATGGGACGGGATGGGATAGGTTGGGATGGGATGGGATCCCTGGGATGGGATGGGATGCGATCCCTGGGATGAGATGGGATGGGGTGCGATCCCTGGGATGAGATGGGATGGGATGGGATCCCTGAGATGGGATGGGATGGGATGGGATGGGATGGGATGGGATGGGATGGGATCCCTACGATGGGATGGGATCCCTGCGACGGGTTGGGATGGGATGGGATCCCTGGGATGGGATCCCTGGGATGGGATTGGATGGGATGGGATGGGATGGGGTGGGATCCCTGGGATGGGATGGGATGGGATCCCTGGGATGGGATTAGATCCCTGGGATGGGATCCCTCGGAAGGGATGGGGTTCCGGGGATGGGATG
The DNA here is from genome assembly GCF_052056855.1 of Sturnus vulgaris. Lineage (NCBI taxonomy): Eukaryota > Metazoa > Chordata > Aves > Passeriformes > Sturnidae > Sturnus > Sturnus vulgaris. Next base: position 14,880,595 of record NC_142282.1, read on the forward strand.
GGATCCCTTGGATGGGATGGGATTCCTGGAAGTGGATGGGATGGGATTCCTGGGATGGGAATGGATGGGATGGGATGGGATGGGATGGGATGGGATGGGATGGGATGGGATGGGATGGGATCCCTACGATGGGATGGGATCCCTGCGATGGGATGGGATGGGATGGGATCCCTGGGTTGGGATCCCTGGGATGGGATTGGATGGGATGGGATGGGATGGGATGGGATCCCTGGGATGGGATTAGATCCCTGGGATGGGATCCCTCGGAAGGGATGGGGTCCCTGGGATGGGATGGGATCCCTTGGATGGGATGGGATTCCTGGAAGTGGATGGGATGGGATTCCTGGGATGGGAATGGATGGGATGGGATGAGATGGGATGGGATGGGATGGGATGGGATGGGATGGGATGGCATGGGATGGCATGGGATGGGATGGGATGGGATCCCTGGGATGGGATCCCTGTGATGTGACGGGATCCCTGGGATAGGATGGGAACCCAGGGTTGGCATCGGATCCCTGGGATGGGATCCCTGGGATGGGATGGGATCCCTGGGATGGGATGGGATGGGATGGGATGGGATGGGATGGGATCCCTGGGATGGCATCCCTGGGATGGGATGGGACCCCTTGGATAGGATGGGATCCCAGGGTTGGGATCGGATCCCTGGGCTGGGATTGCTGGGATGGGATGCGATCCCTGGGATGGGATCCCTGGTATGAGATGTGATCCCTGGGATGGGATGGGATGGGATGGGATGGGATGGGATGGGATGGGATGGGATGGCATGGGATGGCATCCCTGGGATGGGATGGGATGGGATGGGATGGGATGGGATGGGTTGGGATGGGATGGGTTGGGATGGGATCCCTGGTATGGGATGGGATCCCTGGGATGGGATTGGGTGGGATGGGATGGGATGGGATAGGTTGGGATGGGATGGGATCTCTGGGATGGGATGGAATGGGATTTTATCCCTGGGATGGGATGGGATGGGATGGGATGGGATGGGATGGGATGGGATGGGATGGGACGGGATGGGATGGGATAGGTTGGGATGGGATGGGATCCCTGGGATGGGATGGGATGCGCTCCCTGGGATGAGATGGGATGGGGTGCGATCCCTCGGATGAGATGGGATGGGATGGGATCCCTGAGATGGGATGGGATGGCATGGGATGGGATGGCATGGGATGGGATGTGATCCCTGGGATGGGATGGGATGGGATGGGATCAGTGGGATGGGATGGGATGGGATGGGATGGGATTGGATGGGATGGGATACCTGGGATGGGATGCCTGGGATGGGATCCCTGGGATGGGATCTCTGGGATAGGATGGGATCCCAGGGTTGGGATCGGATCCCTGGGATGGGATCCCTGGAATGAGATGTGATCCCTGGGATGGGATGGGATGGGACCCCTGGGATGGGATGGGATGGGATGAGATCCCTGGGATGGGATGGGATGGGATGGGATGGGATTGGATAGGATGGGATCCATGGGATGGGATGTGATGGGATGGGATGGGATCCCTGGGATGGGATGGGATCCCTGGGATGGGATCTCTGGGATGGGATGGGATCCCAGGGATGGGACGGGATGGGATGGGATGGGGTGGGATGGGATGGGATGGGATGGGACGGGATGGGATGGGATGGGATGGGATGGGATGGGATGGGATGGGACGGGATGGGATGGGATGGGATGGGATGGGGTGGGATGGGATGTGTTGGGATGGGATGGTATCCCTGGGATGGGATGGGATGGGATGGGATCCCTGGGTTGGGATGGGATCCATGGGATGGGATGGGATGGGATGGGATGGGATGGGATGGGATGGGATGGGATGGGATGGGATGGGGTGGGATGGGATCAGATGGGATAGGATGGGATCCATGGGATGGGATGTGATGGGATGGGATGGGATCCCTGGGATGGGATGGGATCCCAGGGATGGGATCCCTGGGATGGGATGGGATCTCTGCGATGGGATGGGATGTTATCCCTCGGATGGGTTCTCTGGGATGGGATGGGATGGGATGGGATGGGATGGGATGGGATGGGACGGGATGGGATGGGATAGGTTGGGATGGGATGGGATCCCTGGGATGGGATGGGATGGGATGGGATGGGATGGGATCCCTGGGGTGGGATGGGATGGGATCCCTGAGATGGGATGGGATCCCTGGGATGGGATCCCTGGAATGGGATGGGATCCCCGGGATGGCATCCCTCGGAAGGGATGGGATCTCTGCGATGGGATGGAATGGGATGTTATCCCTGGGATGGGATCTCTGGGATGGGATGGGATGGGATCCCTGGGATGGGATGGGATGGGATGGGACGGGATGGGATGGGATAGGTTGGGATGGGATGGGATCCCTGGGATGGGATGGGATGCGATCCCTGGGATGAGATGGGATGGGGTGCGATCCCTGGGATGAGATGGGATGGGATGGGATCCCTGAGATGGGATGGGATGGGATGGGATGGGATCCCTGGGTTGGGATGGGATCCATGGGATGGGATGGGATGGGATGGGATGGGATGGGATGGGATGGGATGGGATGGGATCAGATGGGATAGGATGGGATCCATGGGATGGGATGTGATGGGATGGGATGGGATCCCTGGGATGGGATCCCTGGGATGGGATCTCTGTAATGGGATGGGATGGGACGGGATGGGATGGGATGGGATGGGATGGGATGGGATGGGATCTCTGCGATGGGATGGGATGGGATGTTATCCCTCGGATGGGATCTCTGGGATGGGATGGGATGGGATGGGATGGGATGCGATCCCTGGGATGAGATGGGATGCGATCCCTGGGATGAGATGGGATGGGGTGCGATCCCTGGGATGAGATGGGATGGGATGGGATCCCTGAGATGGGATGGGATGGGATGGGATGGGATGGGATGGGATGGGATGGGATGTGATCCCTGGGATGGGATGGGATGGGATGGGATGGGATCCCTCGGAAGGGATGGGATCCCTGGGATGGGATCACTGGGATGTGATGGGATGGGATGGGATGGAATGGGATGGGATGGGATGGGATGGGATGGAATGGGATGGGATCCCTACGATGGGATGGGATCCCTGCGATGGGATGGGATGGGATCCCTGGGATGGGATTGGATGGGATGGGATGGGATGGGATTGGATGGGATGAGATGGGATAGGATGGGATCCATGGGATGGGATGTGATGGGATGGGATGGGATCCTTGGGATGGGATGGGATCCCTGGGATGAGATCCCTGGGATGGGATCTCTGTAATGGGATGGGATGGGACGGGATGGGATGGGATGGGATGGGATGGGATGGGATGGGATGGGATGGGATCCCTGGGATGGGATGAGATGGGATCCCTGGGATGGGATGGGATGTGATCCGTGGGCTGAGATGGGATGGGATGGATGGGATCCCTGAAATGGGATGGGATGGGATCCCGCGTATGGGATGCCTGGGATGGGATTGCGTGGGATGGGATGGGATGGGGTGGGATCCCTGGGATGGGATGGGATGGGATCCCCGGGATGGGATGGGATGGGATCCCTGGGATGGGATGGGATGGGATGGGATGGGATCCCTGCGATGAAATGGGATGCGATTGGATGCCTGGGATTGGATGGGATGGCATCCCTGGGTTGGGATCCCTGGGATGGGATGGGATACCTGGGATGGGATCCCTGGGATTGATGGGATGGGATGGGATGGGATGGGATGGGATGGGATGGGATGGGATGGGATGGGATCCCTGGGATGGGAGGGGATCCCTGGGGTGGGATGGGATGGGATGGGATGGGATGGGATGGGATGGGATGGGATGGGATGGGATGGGATGGGATTGGATGGGATGGGATGGGATCCCTGGGATGGGAGGGGATCCCTGGGATGGGATGGGATGGGATGGGATGGGATGGGATGGGATGGGATGGGATGGGATGGGATGGGATGCGATGGGATGGGATCGGATGGGATGGGATGGGATGCGGTGGGATGGGATGTGTTGGGATGGGAGGGTATCCCTGGGATGGGATGGGATGGGATGGGATGGGATCCCTGGGATGGGAGGGGATCCATGGGATGGGATGGGATGGGATGGGATGGGATGGGATGGGATGGGATGGGATGGGATGGGATGGGATGAGATGGGATAGGATGGGATCCATGGGGGGGGATGTGATGGGATGGGATGGGATCCCTGGGATGGGATGGGATCCCTGGGATGGGATCCCTGGGATGGCATGGGATCCCGGGGATGGCATCCCTCGGATGGGATGGGATCGCTGCGATGGGATGGAATGGGATGTTATCCCTGGGATGGGATCTCTGGGATGGGATGGGATGGGATGGGATGGGATGGGATGGCATGGGATGGGACGGGATGGGACGGGATGGGATAGGTTGGGATGGGATGGGATCCCTGGGATGGGATGGGATGCGATCCCTGGGATGAGATGGGATGGGGTGCGATCCCTGGGATGAGATGGGATGGGATGGGATCCCTACGATGGGATGGGATGGGATGGGATGGGATCCCTACGATGGGATGGGATCCCTGCGACGGGTTGGGATGGGATGGGATCCCTGGGATGGGATCCCTGGGATGGGATTGGATGGGATGGGATGGGATGGGGTGGGATCCCTGGGATGGGATGGGATGGGATGGGATGGGATGGGATGGGATGGGATGGGATCGGATGGGATCCCTGGGATGGGATTAGATCCCTGGGATGGGATCCCTCGGAAGGGATGGGGTTCCGGGGATGGGATGGGATCCCTTGGATGGGATGGGATTCCTGGAAGTGGATGGGATGGGATTCCTGGGATGGGATGGGATCCCTGCGATGGGATGGGATGGGATGGGATCCCTGGGTTGGGATGGGATCCATGGGATGGGATGGGATGGGATGGGATGGGATGGGATGGGATGGGATGGGATGGGATGGGATGGGATGGGATGAGATGGGATAGGATGGGATCCATGGGGGGGGATGTGATGGGATGGGATGGGATCCCTGGGATGGGATGGGATCCCTGGGATGGGATGGGATGGTATGGGATGGGATCCCTGGGTTGGGATGGGATCCATGGGATGGGATGGGATGGGATGGGATGGGATGGGATGGGATGGGATGGGATGGGATGGGATGGGATGGGATGAGATGGGATAGGATGGGATCCATGGGGGGGGATGTGATGGGATGGGATGGGATCCCTGGGATGGGATGGGATCCCTGGGATGGGGTCCCTGGGATGGGATGGGATCCCCGGGATGGCATCCCTCGGATGGGATGGGATCGCTGCGATGGGATGGAATGGGATGTTATCCCTGGGATGGGATCTCTGGGATGGGATGGGATGGGATGGGATGGGATGGGATGGGATGGGATGGGATGGGATGGGATGGGATGGGATGGGATGGGACGGGACGGGATGGGATAGGTTGGGATGGGATGGGATCCCTGGGATGGGATGGGATGCGATCCCTGGGATGAGATGGGATGGGGTGCGATCCCTGGGATGAGATGGGATGGGATGGGGTCCCTGAGATGGGATGGGATGGGATGGGATGGGATGGGATGTGATCCCTGGGATGGGATGGGATGGGATGGGATCCCTGGGATGGGATCTCTGGGATGGGATGGGATCCCAGGGATGGGATGGGATGGGATGGGATGGGATGGGATGGGATGGGATGGGATGGGATGGGATGGGACGGGATGGGATGGGATGGGATGGGATGGGGTGGGATGGGATGTGTTGGGATGGGATGGTATCCCTGGGATGGGATGGGATGGGATGGGATCCCTGGGTTGGGATGGGATCCATGGGATGGGATGGGATGGGATGGGATGGGATGGGATGGGATGGGATGGGATGGGATGGGATGGGATGGGGTGGGATGGGATCAGATGGGATAGGATGGGATCCATGGGATGGGATGTGATGGGATGGGATGGGATCCCTGGCATGGGATGGGATGGGATGGGATGGGATGGGATGGGATGGGATCGGATGGGATCCCTGGGATGGGATTAGATCCCTGGGATGGGATCCCTCGGAAGGGATGGGGTTCCGGGGATGGGATGGGATCCCTTGGATGGGATGGGATTCCTGGAAGTGGATGGGATGGGATTCCTGGGATGGGATGGGATCCCTGGGATGGGATGGGATGGTATGGGATGGGATGCCTGGGTTGGGATGGGATCCATGGGATGGGATGGGATGGGATGGGATGGGATGGGATGGGATGGGATGGGATGGGATGGGATGAGATGGGATAGGATGGGATCCATGGGGGGGGATGTGATGGGATGGGATGGGATCCCTGGGATGGGATGGGATCCCTGGGATGGGATCCCTGGGATGGGATGGGATCCCCGGGATGGCATCCCTCGGATGGGATGGGATCGCTGCGATGGGATGGAATGGGATGTTATCCCTGGGATGGGATCTCTGGGATGGGATGGGATGGGATGGGATGGGATGGGATGGGATGGGATGGGATGGGATGGGATGGGACGGGATGGGACGGGACGGGATGGGATAGGTTGGGATGGGATGGGATCCCTGGGATGGGATGGGATGCGATCCCTGGGATGAGATGGGATGGGGTGCGATCCCTGGGATGAGATGGGATGGGATGGGGTCCCTGAGATGGGATGGGATGGGATGGGATGGGATGGGATGGGATGGGATGGGATGGGATGTGATCCCTGGGATGGGATGGGATGGGATGGGATCCCTGAGATGGGATGGGATCCCTGGGATGGGATCACTGGGATGTGATGGAATGGGATGGGATGGGATGTTATCCCTGGGATGGGATCTCTGGGATAGGATGGGATCCCAGGGTTGGGATCGGATCCCTGGGATGGGATCCCTGGAATGAGATGTGATCCCTGGGATGGGATGGGATGGGATGGGACCCCTGGGATGGGATGGGATGGGATGAGATCCCTGGGATGGGATGGGATATGATGGGATGGGATGGGATGGGATCCCTGGGATGTGAGGGGATCCCTGGGATGGGATGGGATGGGATGGGATGGGATGGGATGGGATTGGATGGGATGGGATGGGATGGGATCCCTGGGATGGGAGGGGATCCCTGGGATGGGATGGGATGGGATGGGATGGGATGGGATAGGATAGGATGGGATCCATGGGATGGGATGTGATGGGATGGGATGGGATCCCTGGGATGGGATGGGATCCCTGGGATGGGATCTCTGGGATGGGATGGGATCCCAGGGATGGGATGGGATGGGATGGGATGGGATGGGATGGGATGGGATGGGATGGGACGGGATGGGATGGGATGGGATGGGGTGGGATGGGATGTGTTGGGATGGGATGGTATCCCTGGGATGGGATGGGATGGGATCCCTGGGTTGGGATGGGATCCATGGGATGGGATGGGATGGGATGGGATGGGATGGGATGGGATGGGATGGGATGGGATGGGATGGGATGGGATGGGGTGGGATGGGATCAGATGGGATAGGATGGGATCCATGGGATGGGATGTGATGGGATGGGATGGGATCCCTGGGATGGGATGGGATCCCAGGGATGGGATCCCTGGGATGGGATGGGATCTCTGCGATGGGATGGGATGTTATCCCTCGGATGGGATCTCTGGGATGGGATGGGATGGGATGGGATGGGATGGGATGGGATGGGATGGGATGGGATGGGATGGGACGGGATGGGATCGGATAGGTTGGGATGGGATTCCTGGGATGGGATGGGATGGGATGGGATGGGATGGGATGGGATGGGATGGGATGGGATGGGATCCCTGGGGTGGGATGGGATGGGATGGGACGGGATGGGATGGGATAGGTTGGGATGGGATGGGATCCCTGGGATGGGATGGGATGCGATCCCTGGGATGAGATGGGATGGGGTGCGATCCCTGGGATGAGATGGGATGGGATGGGATCCCTGAGATGGGATGGGATGGGATGGGATGGGATCCCTGGGTTGGGATGGGATCCATGGGATGGGATGGGATGGGATGGGATGGGATGGGATGGGATGGGATGGGATCAGATGGGATAGGATGGGATCCATGGGATGGGATGTGATGGGATGGGATGGGATCCCTGGGATGGGATCCCTGGGATGGGATCTCTGTAATGGGATGGGATGGGACGGGATGGGATGGGATGGGATGGGATGGGATGGGATCTCTGCGATGGGATGGGATGGGATGTTATCCCTCGGATGGGATCTCTGGGATGGGATGGGATGGGATGGGATGGGATGCGATCCCTGGGATGAGATGGGATGCGATCCCTGGGATGAGATGGGATGGGGTGCGATCCCTGGGATGAGATGGGTTGGGATGGGATCCCTGAGATGGGATGGGATGGGATGGGATGGGATGGGATGGGATGGGATGTGATCCCTGGGATGGGATGGGATGGGATGGGATGGGATGGGATCCCTCGGAAGGGATGGGATCCCTGGGATGGGATCACTGGGATGTGATGGGATGGGATGGGATGGGATGGGATGGAATGGGATGGGATGGGATGGGATGGGATGGAATGGGATGGGATCCCTACGATGGGATGGGATCCCTGCGATGGGATGGGATGGGATCCCTGGGATGGGATTGGATGGGATGGGATGGGATGGGATTGGATGGGATGAGATGGGATAGGATGGGATCCATGGGATGGGATGTGATGGGATGGGATGGGATCCTTGGGATGGGATGGGATCCCTGGGATGGGATCCCTGGGATGGGATCTCTGTAATGGGATGGGATGGGACGGGATGGGATGGGATGGGATGGGATGGGATCCCTGGGATGGGATGAGATGGGATCCCTGGGATGGGATGGGATGTGATCCTTGGGCTGAGATGGGATGGGATGGATGGGATCCCTGAAATGGGATGGGATGGGATCCCGCGTATGGGATGCCTGGGATGGGATTGCGTGGGATGGGATGGGATGGGGTGGGATCCCTGGGATGGGATGGGATGGGATCCCCGGGATGGGATGGGATGGGATCCCTGGGATGGGATGGGATGGGATGGGATGGGATCCCTGCGATGAAATGGCATGCGATTGGATGCCTGGGATTGGATGGGATGGCATCCCTGGGTTGGGATCCCTGGGATGGGATGGGATCCCTGGGATGGGAGGGGATCCCTGGGGTGGGATGGGATGGGATGGGATGGGATGGGATGGGATTGGATGGGATGGGATCCCTGGGATGGGAGGGGATCCCTGGGATGGGATGGGATGGGATGGGATGGGATGGGATGGGATGGGATGGGATGGGATGGGATGGGATGGGATGGGATGGGATGCGATGGGATGGGATCGGATGGGATGGGATGGGATGCGGTGGGATGGGATGTGTTGGGATGGGAGGGTATCCCTGGGATGGGATGGGATGGGATGGGATGGGATCCCTGGGATGGGAGGGGATCCATGGGATGGGATGGGATGGGATGGGATGGGATGGGATGGGATGGGATGGGATGGGATGGGATGGGATGAGATGGGATAGGATGGGATCCATGGGGGGGGATGTGATGGGATGGGATGGGATCCCTGGGATGGGATGGGATCCCTGGGATGGGATCCCTGGGATGGCATGGGATCCCGGGGATGGCATCCCTCGGATGGGATGGGATCGCTGCGATGGGATGGAATGGGATGTTATCCCTGGGATGGGATCTCTGGGATGGGATGGGATGGGATGGGATGGGATGGGATGGGATGGGATGGGATGGGATGGGATGGGACGGGATGGGACGGGATGGGATAGGTTGGGATGAGATGGGATCCCTGGGATGGGATGGGATGCGATCCCTGGGATGAGATGGGATGGGGTGCAATCCCTGGGATGAGATGGGATGGGATGGGATCCCTGAGATGGGATGGGATGGGATGGGATGGGATCCCTACGATGGGATGGGATCCCTGCGACGGGTTGGGATGGGATGGGATCCCTGGGATGGGATCCCTGGGATGGGATTGGATGGGATGGGATGGGATGGGGTGGGATCCCTGGGATGGGATGGGATGGGATGGGATGGGATGGGATGGGATGGGATGGGATGGGATCGGATGGGATCCCTGGGATGGGATTAGATCCCTGGGATGGGATCCCTCGGAAGGGATGGGGTTCCGGGGATGGGATGGGATCCCTTGGATGGGATGGGATTCCTGGAAGTGGATGGGATGGGATTCCTGGGATGGGATGGGATCCCTGCGATGGGATGGGATGGGATGGGATGGGATCCCTGGGTTGGGATGGGATCCATGGGATGGGATGGGATGGGATGGGATGGGATGGGATGGGATGAGATGGGATAGGATGGGATCCATGGGGGGGGATGTGATGGGATGGGATGGGATCCCTGGGATGGGATGGGATCCCTGGGATGGGATGGGATGGTATGGGATGGGATCCCTGGGTTGGGATGGGATCCATGGGATGGGATGGGATGGGATGGGATGGGATGGGATGGGATGGGATGGGATGGGATGAGATGGGATAGGATGGGATCCATGGGGGGGGATGTGATGGGATGGGATGGGATCCCTGGGATGGGATGGGATCCCTGGGATGGGATCCCTGGGATGGGATGGGATCCCCGGGATGGCATCCCTCGGATGGGATGGGATCGCTGCGATGGGATGGAATGGGATGTTATCCCTGGGATGGGATCTCTGGGATGGGATGGGATGGGATGGGATGGGATGGGATGGGATGGGATGGGATGGGATGGGATGGGATGGGATGGGATTGGATGGGATGGGATCCCTGGGATGGGAGGGGATCCCTGGGATGGGATGGGATGGGATGGGATGGGATGGGATGGGATGGGATGGGATGGGATGCGATGGGATGGGATCGGATGGGATGGGATGGGATGCGGTGGGATGGGATGTGTTGGGATGGGAGGGTATCCCTGGGATGGGATGGGATGGGATGGGATGGGATCCCTGGGATGGGAGGGGATCCATGGGATGGGATGGGATGGGATGGGATGGGATGGGATGGGATGGGATGGGACGGGATGGGACGGGATGGAATAGGTTGGGATGGGATGGGATCCCTGGGATGGGATGGGATGCGATCCCTGGGATGAGATGGGATGGGGTGCGATCCCTGGGATGAGATGGGATGGGATGGGATGGGATCCCTACGATGGGATGGGATCCCTGCGACGGGTTGGGATGGGATGGGATCCCTGGGATGGGATCCCTGGGATGGGATTGGATGGGATGGGATGGGATGGGATGGGGTGGGATCCCTGGGATGGGATGGGATGGGATGGGATCGGATGGGATCCCTGGGATGGGATTAGATCCCTGGGATGGGATCCCTCGGAAGGGATGGGGTTCCGGGGATGGGATGGGATCCCTTGGATGGGATGGGATTCCTGGAAGTGGATGGGATGGGATTCCTGGGATGGGATCCCTGCGATGGGATGGGATGGGATGGGATGGGATCCCTGGGTTGGGATGGGATCCATGGGATGGGATGGGATGGGATGGGATGGGATGGGATGGGATGGGATGGGATGAGATGGGATAGGATGGGATCCATGGGGGGGGATGTGATGGGATGGGATGGGATCCCTGGGATGGGATGGGATCCCTGGGATGGGATGGGATGGTATGGGATGGGATCCCTGGGTTGGGATGGGATCCATGGGATGGGATGGGATGGGATGGGATGGGATGGGATGGGATGGGATGGGATGGGATGGGATGAGATGGGATAGGATGGGATCCATGGGGGGGGATGTGATGGGATGGGATGGGATCCCTGGGATGGGATGGGATCCCTGGGATGGGATCCCTGGGATGGGATGGGATCCCCGGGATGGCATCCCTCGGATGGGATGGGATCGCTGCGATGGGATGGAATGGGATGGGGTGCGATCCCTGGGATGAGATGGGATGGGATGGGGTCCCTGAGATGGGATGGGATGGGATGGGATGGGATGGGATGGGATGGGATGGGATGGGATGTGATCCCTGGGATGGGATGGGATGGGATGGGATCCCTGAGATGGGATGGGATCCCTGGGATGGGATCACTGGGATGTGATGGAATGGGATGGGATGGGATGTTATCCCTGGGATGGGATCTCTGGGATGGGATGGGATCCCAGGGATGGGATGGGATGGGATGGGATGGGATGGGATGGGATGGGACGGGATGGGATGGGATGGGATGGGGTGGGATGGGATGTGTTGGGATGGGATGGTATCCCTGGGATGGGATGGGATGGGATGGGATCCCTGGGTTGGGATGGGATCCATGGGATGGGATGGGATGGGATGGGATGGGATGGGATGGGATGGGATGGGATGGGATGGGATGGGGTGGGATGGGATCAGATGGGATAGGATGGGATCCATGGGATGGGATGTGATGGGATGGGATGGGATCCCTGGGATGGGATGGGATGGGATGGGATGGGATGGGATGGGATGGGATGGGATGGGATGGGATCGGATGGGATCCCTGGGATGGGATTAGATCCCTGGGATGGGATCCCTCGGAAGGGATGGGGTTCCGGGGATGGGATGGGATCCCTTGGATGGGATGGGATTCCTGGAAGTGGATGGGATGGGATTCCTGGGATGGGATGGGATCCCTGGGATGGGATGGGATGGTATGGGATGGGATGCCTGGGTTGGGATGGGATCCATGGGATGGGATGGGATGGGATGGGATGGGATGGGATGGGATGGGATGGGATGGGATGGGATGGGATGGGATAGGATGGGATCCATGGGGGGGGATGTGATGGGATGGGATGGGATCCCTGGGATGGGATGGGATCCCTGGGATGGGATCCCTGGGATGGGATGGGATCCCCGGGATGGCATCCCTCGGATGGGATGGGATCTCTGCGATGGGATGGAATGGGATGTTATCCCTGGGATGGGATCTCTGGGATGGGAGGGGATCCCTGGGATGGGATGGGATGGGATGGGATGGGATAGGATAGGATGGGATCCATGGGATGGGATGTGATGGGATGGGATGGGATGGGATGGGATGGGATGGGATGGGATGGGATGGGATGGGATGGGACGGGATGGGACGGGACGGGATGGGATAGGTTGGGATGGGATGGGATCCCTGGGATGGGATGGGATGCGATCCCTGGGATGAGATGGGATGGGGTGCGATCCCTGGGATGAGATGGGATGGGATGGGGTCCCTGAGATGGGATGGGATGGGATGGGATGGGATGGGATGTGATCCCTGGGATGGGATGGGATGGGATGGGATGGGATCCCTGAGATGGGATGGGATCCCTGGGATGGGATCACTGGGATGTGATGGAATGGGATGGGATGGGATGTTATCCCTGGGATGGGATCTCTGGGATAGGATGGGATCCCAGGGTTGGGATCGGATCCCTGGGATGGGATCCCTGGAATGAGATGTGATCCCTGGGATGGGATGGGATGGGATGGGACCCCTGGGATGGGATGGGATGGGATGAGATCCCTGGGATGGGATGGGATATGATGGGATGGGATGGGATGGGATCCCTGGGATGTGAGGGGATCCCTGGGATGGGATGGGATGGGATGGGATGGGATGGGATGGGATGGGATTGGATGGGATGGGATGGGATGGGATGGGATCCCTGGGATGGGAGGGGATCCCTGGGATGGGATGGGATGGGATGGGATGGGATAGGATAGGATGGGATCCATGGGATGGGATGTGATGGGATGGGATGGGATCCCTGGGATGGGATCTCTGGGATGGGATGGGATCCCAGGGATGGGATGGGATGGGATGGGATGGGATGGGATGGGATGGGATGGGATGGGATGGGACGGGATGGGATGGGATGGGATGGGATGGGGTGGGATGGGATGTGTTGGGATGGGATGGTATCCCTGGGATGGGATGGGATGGGATGGGATCCCTGGGTTGGGATGGGATCCATGGGATGGGATGGGATGGGATGGGATGGGATGGGATGGGATGGGATGGGATGGGATGGGATGGGATGGGGTGGGATGGGATCAGATGGGATAGGATGGGATCCATGGGATGGGATGTGATGGGATGGGATGGGATCCCTGGGATGGGATGGGATCCCAGGGATGGGATCCCTGGGATGGGATGGGATCTCTGCGATGGGATGGGATGTTATCCCTCGGATGGGATCTCTGGGATGGGATGGGATGGGATGGGATGGGATGGGATGGGATGGGACGGGATGGGATGGGATAGGTTGGGATGGGATTCCTGGGATGGGATGGGATGGGATGGGATGGGATGGGATGGGATGGGATCCCTGGGGTGGGATGGGATGGGATGGGACGGGATGGGATGGGATAGGTTGGGATGGGATGGGATCCCTGGGATGGGATGGGATGCGATCCCTGGGATGAGATGGGATGGGGTGCGATCCCTGGGATGAGATGGGATGGGATGGGATCCCTGAGATGGGATGGGATGGGATGGGATGGGATGGGATCCCTGGGTTGGGATGGGATCCATGGGATGGGATGGGATGGGATGGGATGGGATGGGATGGGATGGGATGGGATGGGATCAGATGGGATAGGATGGGATCCATGGGATGGGATGTGATGGGATGGGATGGGATCCCTGGGATGGGATCCCTGGGATGGGATCTCTGTAATGGGATGGGATGGGACGGGATGGGATGGGATGGGATGGGATGGGATGGGATCTCTGCGATGGGATGGGATGGGATGTTATCCCTCGGATGGGATCTCTGGGATGGGATGGGATGGGATGGGATGGGATGGGATGGGATGGGATGCGATCCCTGGGATGAGATGGGATGCGATCCCTGGGATGAGATGGGATGGGGTGCGATCCCTGGGATGAGATGGGTTGGGATGGGATCCCTGAGATGGGATGGGATGGGATGGGATGGGATGGGATGGGATGTGATCCCTGGGATGGGATGGGATGGGATGGGATGGGATGGGATGGGATGGGATCCCTCGGAAGGGATGGGATCCCTGGGATGGGATCACTGGGATGTGATGGGATGGGATGGGATGGGATGGGATGGAATGGGATGGGATGGGATGGGATGGGATGGAATGGGATGGGATCCCTACGATGGGATGGGATCCCTGCGATGGGATAGGATGGGATCCATGGGATGGGATGTGATGGGATGGGATGGGATCCTTGGGATGGGATGGGATCCCTGGGATGGGATCCCTGGGATGGGATCTCTGTAATGGGATGGGATGGGACGGGATGGGATGGGATGGGATGGGATGGGATCCCTGGGATGGGATGAGATGGGATCCCTGGGATGGGATGGGATGTGATCCTTGGGCTGAGATGGGATGGGATGGATGGGATCCCTGAAATGGGATGGGATGGGATCCCGCGTATGGGATGCCTGGGATGGGATTGCGTGGGATGGGATGGGATGGGGTGGGATCCCTGGGATGGGATGGGATGGGATCCCCGGGATGGGATGGGATGGGATCCCTGGGATGGGATGGGATGGGATGGGATGGGATCCCTGCGATGAAATGGCATGCGATTGGATGCCTGGGATTGGATGGGATGGCATCCCTGGGTTGGGATCCCTGGGATGGGATGGGATCCCTGGGTTGGGAGGGGATCCCTGGGGTGGGATGGGATGGGATGGGATGGGATGGGATGGGATGGGATTGGATGGGATGGGATCCCTGGGATGGGAGGGGATCCCTGGGATGGGATGGGATGGGATGGGATGGGATGGGATGGGATGGGATGGGATGGGATGGGATGGGATGGGATGGGATGGGATGCGATGGGATGGGATCGGAGTGGATGGGATGGGATGCGGTGGGATGGGATGTGTTGGGATGGGAGGGTATCCCTGGGATGGGATGGGATGGGATGGGATCCCTGGGATGGGAGGGGATCCATGGGATGGGATGGGATGGGATGGGATGGGATGGGATGGGATGGGATGGGATGGGATGGGATGGGATGGGATGGGATGGGATGAGATGGGATAGGATGGGATCCATGGGGGGGGATGTGATGGGATGGGATGGGATCCCTGGGATGGGATGGGATCCCTGGGATGGGATCCCTGGGATGGCATGGGATCCCGGGGATGGCATCCCTCGGATGGGATGGGATCGCTGCGATGGGATGGAATGGGATGTTATCCCTGGGATGGGATCTCTGGGATGGGATGGGATGGGATGGGATGGGATGGGATGGGATGGGATGGGATGGGACGGGATGGGACGGGATGGGATAGGTTGGGATGGGATGGGATCCCTGGGATGGGATGGGATGCGATCCCTGGGATGAGATGGGATGGGGTGCAATCCCTGGGATGAGATGGGATGGGATGGGATCCCTGAGATGGGATGGGATGGGATGGGATGGGATCCCTACGATGGGATGGGATCCCTGCGACGGGTTGGGATGGGATGGGATCCCTGGGATGGGATCCCTGGGATGGGATTGGATGGGATGGGATGGGATGGGGTGGGATCCCTGGGATGGGATGGGATGGGATGGGATGGGATGGGATGGGATCGGATGGGATCCCTGGGATGGGATTAGATCCCTGGGATGGGATCCCTCGGAAGGGATGGGGTTCCGGGGATGGGATGGGATCCCTTGGATGGGATGGGATTCCTGGAAGTGGATGGGATGGGATTCCTGGGATGGGATGGGATCCCTGCGATGGGATGGGATGGGATGGGATGGGATCCCTGGGTTGGGATGGGATCCATGGGATGGGATGGGATGGGATGGGATGGGATGGGATGGGATGGGATGGGATGGGATGAGATGGGATAGGATGGGATCCATGGGGGGGGATGTGATGGGATGGGATGGGATCCCTGGGATGGGATGGGATCCCTGGGATGGGATGGGATGGTATGGGATGGGATCCCTGGGTTGGGATGGGATCCATGGGATGGGATGGGATGGGATGGGATGGGATGGGATGGGATGGGATGGGATGGGATGGGATGGGATGGGATGGGATGGGATGGGATGAGATGGGATAGGATGGGATCCATGGGGGGGGATGTGATGGGATGGGATGGGATCCCTGGGATGGGATGGGATCCCTGGGATGGGATCCCTGGGATGGGATGGGATCCCCGGGATGGCATCCCTCGGATGGGATGGGATCGCTGCGATGGGATGGAATGGGATGTTATCCCTGGGATGGGATCTCTGGGATGGGATGGGATGGGATGGGATGGGATGGGATGGGATGGGATGGGACGGGATGGGACGGGACGGGATGGGATAGGTTGGGATGGGATGGGATCCCTGGGATGGGATGGGATGCGATCCCTGGGATGAGATGGGATGGGGTGCGATCCCTGGGATGAGATGGGATGGAATGGGGTCCCTGAGATGGGATGGGATGGGATGGGATGGGATGGGATGGGATGGGATGTGATCCCTGGGATGGGATGGGATGGGATGGGATCCCTGAGATGGGATGGGATCCCTGGGATGGGATCACTGGGATGTGATGGAATGGGATGGGATGGGATGTTATCCCTGGGATGGGATCTCTGGGATGGGATGGGATGGGATGGGATGGGATGGGATGGGATGGGATGGGATGGGATGGGATGGGATGTGATGGGACGGGATGGGATGGGATAGGTTGGGATGGGATGGGATCGCTGGGATGGGATGGGATGCGATCCCTGGGATGAGATGGGATGGGGTGCGATCCCTGGGATGAGATGGGATGGGATGGGATCCCTGAGATGGGATGGGATGGGATGGGATGGGATGGGATGTGATCCCTGGGATGGGATGGGATGGGATGGGATGGGATGGGATGGGATCCCTCGGAAGGGATGGGATCCCTGGGATGGGATGTGATGGGATGGGATGGGATGGAATGGGATGGGATGGGATGGGATGGGATCCCTACGATGGGATGGGATCCCTGCGATGGGATGGGATGGGACGGGATCCCTGGGATGGGATCCCTGGGATGGGATTGGATGGGATGGGATGGGGTGGGATCCCTGGGATGGGATGGGATGGGATGGGATGGGATCCCTGCGATGAAATGGGATGGGATTGGATGCCTGGGATTGGATGGGATGGGATCCCTGGGTTGGGATCCCTGGAATTTGATCCCTCGTATGGGATGGCATCCCTGGGATGGGATCCCTGGGATGGGATGGGATACCTGGGATGGGATCCCTGGGATTGATGGGATGGGATGGGATGGGATGGGATCCCTGGGATGGGAGGGGATCCCTGGGATGGGATGGGATGGGATTGGTTGTGATGGGATGGGATGGGATCACTGGGATGGGAGGGGATCCCTGGGATGGGATGGGATGGGATGGGATGGGATGGGATGGGATGGGATGGGATGGGGTGGGATGGGATGTGTTGCGATGGGATGGTATCCCTGGGATGGGATGGGATGGGATGGGATGGGGTGGGATGGGATGTGTTGGGATGGGATGGTATCCCTGGGATGGGATGGGATGGGATGGCATGGGATGGGATGGGATCCCTGGGTTGGGATGGGATCCAGGGGATGGGATGGGATGGGATGGGATGGGATGAGATGGGATAGGATGGGATCCATGGGATGCCTGGGATGGGATGGGATCCCTGGGATGGGATGGGATCCCTGGGATGGGATCGCTGGGATGGTATGGGATCCCAGGGATGGGATCCCTGGGATGGGATGGGATCTCTGCGATGGGATGGGATGGGATGTTATCCCTGGGATGGGATCTCTGGGATTGGATGGAATGGGATGGGATGGGATGTGATCCCTGGGATGGGATGGGATGGGATGGGATGGGATGGGATCCCTGAGATGGGGTGGGATCCCTGGGATGGGGTCCCTGGGATGGGATGGGATGGGATCCCTACGATGGGATGGGATCCCTGGGATGGGATGGGATGGGATGGGATGAGATGGGATAGGATGGGATCCATGGGATGGGATGGGATCCCTGGGATGGGATCCCTGGGATGGGATCTCTGGAATGGGATGGGATGGGACGGGATGGGATGGGATGGGATGTGATCCGTGGGCTGAGATGGGATGGGATGGATGGGATCCCTGAAATGGGATGGGATGGGATCCCGCGTATGGGATGCCTGGGATGGGATTGCGTGGGATGGGATGGAATGGGATGGGGTGGGATCCCTGGGATGGGATGGGATCCCCGGGATGGGATGGGATCCCTGGGATGGGATGGGATGGGATGGGATGGGATCCCTGCGATGAAATGGAATGCGATTGGATGCCTGGGATTGGATGGGATGGCATCCCTGGGTTGGGATCCCTGGAATGTGATCCCTCGTATGGGATGGCATCACTGGAATGGGATGGAATCCCTGGGATGGGATCCCTGGGATGGGATGGGATACCTGGGATGGGATCCCTGGGATTTATGGGATGGGATGGGATGGGATGGGATGGGATGGGATGGGATGGGATGGGACGGGATGGGACGGGATGGGATAGGTTGGGATGGGATGGGATCCCTGGGATGGGATGGGATGCGATCCCTGGGATGAGATGGGATGGGGTGCGATCCCTGGGATGAGATGGGATGGGATCTGATGGGATGGGATCCCTACGATGGGATGGGATCCCTGCGACGGGTTGGGATGGGATGGGATCCCTGGGATGGGATCCCTGGGATGGGATTGGATGGGATGGGATGGGATGGGATGGGGGGGGATCCCTGGGATGGGATGGGATGGGATGAGATCCCAGGGGTGGGATGGGATGGGATCCCTGAGATGGGATGGGATCCCTGGGATGGGATCCCTGGGATGGGATGGGATCCCCGGGATGGCATCCCTCGGATGGGATGGGATCTCTGCGATGGGATGGAATGGGATGTTATCCCTGGGATGGGATCTCTGGGATGGGATGGGATGGGATGGGATGGGACGGGATGGGTTGGGATAGGTTGGGATGGGATGGGATCCCTGGGATGGGATGGGATGCCATCCCTGGGATGAGATGGGATGGGGTGCGATCCCTGGGATGAGATGGGATGGGATCCCTGAGATGGGATGGGATGGCATGGGATGGGATGGGATGGGATGTGATCCCTGGGATGGGATGGGATCAGTGGGATGGGATGGGATGGGATCAGTGGGATGGGATGGGATGGGATGGGATGGGATGGGATGGGATGGGATGGGATGGGATTGGATGGGATGGGATACCTGGGATGGGATGCCTGGGATGGGATCCCTGGGATGGGATGGGATGGGATCTCTGGGATAGGATGGGATCCCAGGGTTGGGATCGGATCCCTGGGATGGGATCCCTGGAATGAGATGTGATCCCTGGGATGGGTTGGGATGGGATGGGACCCCTGGGATGGGATGGGATGGGATGAGATCCCTGGGATGGGATGGGATATGATGGGATGGGATGGGATGGGATCCATGGGATGGGAGGGGATCCCTGGGATGGGATGGGATGGGATGGGATGGGATGGGATGGGATTGGATGGGATGGGATGGGATGGGATGGGATGGGATGGGATGGGATGGGATCGGATGGGATCCCTGGGATGGGATTAGATCCCTGGGATGGGATCCCTCGGAAGGGATGGGGTTCCGGGGATGGGATGGGATCCCTTGGATGGGATGGGATTCCTGGAAGTGGATGGGATGGGATTCCTGGGATGGGATGGGATCCCTGCGATGGGATGGGATGGGATGGTATCCCTGGGTTGGGATCCCTGGGATGGGATTGGATGGGATGGGATGGGATGGGATGGGGTGGGATGGGATCTGGTGGGATGGGAGGGTATCCCTGGGATGGGATGGGATGGTATGGGATGGGATCCCTGGGTTGGGATGGGATCCATGGGATGGGATGGGATGGGATGGGATGGGATGGGATGGGATGGGATGGGATGGGATGAGATGGGATAGGATGGGATCCATGGGGGGGGATGTGATGGGATGGGATGGGATCCCTGGGATGGGATGGGATCCCTGGGATGGGATCCCTGGGATGGGATGGGATCCCCGGGATGGCATCCCTCGGATGGGATGGGATCGCTGCGATGGGATGGAATGGGATGTTATCCCTGGGATGGGATCTCTGGGATGGGATGGGATGGGATGGGATGGGATGGGATGGGATGGGATGGGACGGGATGGGACGGGACGGGATGGGATAGGTTGGGATGGGATGGGATCCCTGGGATGGGATGGGATGCGATCCCTGGGATGAGATGGGATGGGGTGCGATCCCTGGGATGAGATGGGATGGGATGGGGTCCCTGAGATGGGATGGGATGGGATGGGATGGGATGTGATCCCTGGGATGGGATGGGATGGGATGGGATGGGATCCCTGAGATGGGATGGGATCCCTGGGATGGGATCACTGGGATGTGATGGAATGGGATGGGATGGGATGTTATCCCTGGGATGGGATCTCTGGGATGGGATGGGATGGGATGGGATGGGATGGGATGGGATGGGATGGGATGGGATGGGACGGGACGGGATGGGATAGGTTGGGATGGGATGGGATCGCTGGGATGGGATGGGATGCGATCCCTGGGATGAGATGGGATGGGGTGCGATCCCTGGGATGAGATGGGATGGGATGGGATCCCTGAGATGGGATGGGATGGGATGGGATGGGATGGGATGTGATCCCTGGGATGGGATGGGATGGGATGGGATGGGATGGGATGGGATGGGATGGGATGGGATCCCTCGGAAGGGATGGGATCCCTGGGATGGGATGTGATGGGATGGGATGGGATGGAATGGGATGGGATGGGATGGGATGGGATGGGATCCCTACGATGGGATGGGATCCCTGCGATGGGATGGGATGGGACGGGATCCCTGGGATGGGATCCCTGGGATGGGATTGGATGGGATGGGATGGGATGGGGTGGGATCCCTGGGATGGGATGGGATGGGATGTTATCCCTGGGATGGGATCTCTGGGATTGGATGGAATGGGATGGGATGGGATGTGATCCCTGGGATGGGATGGGATGGGATGGGATGGGATCCCTGAGATGGGATGGGATCCCTGGGATGGGATCACTGGGATGTGATGGGATGTGATGGGATGGGATGGAATGGGATGGGAT
This sequence comes from Sturnus vulgaris, assembly GCF_052056855.1. NCBI lineage: Eukaryota > Metazoa > Chordata > Aves > Passeriformes > Sturnidae > Sturnus > Sturnus vulgaris. Next base: position 14,902,734 of record NC_142282.1, read on the forward strand.
GGGATAGGATGGGATGGGATGGGATGGGATGGGATCCCTGGGATGGGATGGGATCCCTGGGATGGGATGGGATGGGATGGGATGGGATGGGATGGGATGAGATGGGATAGGATGGGATCCATGGGATGGGATGTGATGGGATGGGATGGGATCCTTGGGATGGGATGGGATCCCTGGGATGGGATCCCTGGGATGGGATCTCTGGAATGGGATGGGATGGGACGGGATGGGATGGGATGGGATGGGATGGGATCCCTGGGATGGGATGGGATGGATGGGATCCCTGAAATGGGATGGGATGGGATCCCGCGTATGGGATGCCTGGGATGGGATTGCGTGGGATGGGATGGGATGGGATGGGACCCCTGGGATGGGACGGGATGGGATGAGATCCCTGGGATGGGATGGGATATGATGGGATGGGATGGGATGGGATCCCTGGGATGGGAGGGGATCCCTGGGATGGGATGGGATGGGATGGGATGGGATGGGATGGGATGGGATTGGATGGGATGGGATGGGATGGGATGGGATGGGATGGGATGGGGTGGGATGGGATGGGTTGGGATGGGATGGTATACCTGGCATGGGATGGGATGGGATGGGATGGGATGGGATGGGATGGGATGGGATGGGATGGGGTGGGATGGGATGGGTTGGGATGGGATGGTATACCTGGCATGGGATGGGATGGGATGGGATGGGATCCCTGGGTTGGGATGGGATCCATGGGATGGGATGGGATGGGATGGGATGGGATGGGATGAGATGGGATAGGATGGGATCCATGGGATGGGATGTGATGGGATGGGATGGGATCCCTGGGATGGGATGGGATCCCTGGGATGGGATCTCTGGGATGGGATGGGATCCCAGGGATGGGATGGGATGGGATGGGATCCCAGGGATGGGATGGGATGGGATGGGATGGGATGGGACGGGACGGGATGGGATGGGATGGGATGGGATGGGATGGGATGGGGTGGGATGGGATGTGTTGGGATGGGATGGTATCCCTGGGATGGGATGGGATGGGATGGGATCCCTGGGTTGGGATGGGATCCATGGGATGGGATGGGATGGGATGGGATGGGATGGGATGGGATGGGATGGGATGGGATGGGATCCCTGGGATGGGATGGGATGGATGGGATCCCTGAAATGGGATGGGATGGGATCCCGCGTATGGGATGCCTGGGATGGGATTGCGTGGGATGGGATGGGATGGCATGGGATCCCGGGGATGGCATCCCTCGGATGGGAAGGGATCGCTGCGATGGGATGGAATGGGATGTTATCCCTGGGATGGGATCTCTGGGATGGGATGGGATGGGATGGGATGGGATGGGATGGGATGGGATGGGACGGGATGGGACGGGATGGGATAGGTTGGGATGGGATGGGATCCCTGGGATGGGATGGGATGCGATCCCTGGGATGAGATGGGATGGGGTGCGATCCCTGGGATGAGATGGGATGGGATGGGATCCCTGAGATGGGATGGGATGGGATGGGATGGGATCCCTACGATGGGATGGGATCCCTGCGACGGGTTGGGATGGGATGGGATCCCTGGGATGGGATCCCTGGGATGGGATCCCTGGGATGGGATGGGATGGGATGGGACCCCTGGGATGGGATGGGATGGGATGAGATCCCTGGGATGGGATGGGATATGATGGGATGGGATGGGATCCCTGGGATGGGAGGGGATCCCTGGGATGGGATGGGATGGGATGGGATGGGATGGGATGGGATGGGATGGGATTGGATGGGATGGGATGGGATGGGATGGGATCCCTGGGATGGGAGGGGATCCCTGGGATGGGATGGGATGGGATGGGATGGGATGGGATGGGATGGGATGGGATGGGATGGGGTGGGATGGGATGGGTTGGGATGGGATGGTATACCTGGCATGGGATGGGATGGGATGGGATGGGATGGGATGGGATCCCTGGGTTGGGATGGGATCCATGGGATGGGATGGGATGGGATGGGATGGGATGAGATGGGATAGGATGGGATCCATGGGATGGGATGTGATGGGATGGGATGGGATCCCTGGGATGGGATGGGATCCCTGGGATGGGATGGGATGGGATGGGATGGGATGGGATGGGATGAGATGGGATAGGATGGGATCCATGGGATGGGATGTGATGGGATGGGATGGGATCCTTGGGATGGGATGGGATCCCTGGGATGGGATCCCTGGGATGGGATCTCTGGAATGGGATGGGATGGGACGGGATGGGATGGGATGGGATGGGATGGGATCCCTGGGATGGGATGGGATGGATGGGATCCCTGAAATGGGATGGGATGGGATCCCGCGTATGGGATGCCTGGGATGGGATTGCGTGGGATGGGATGGGATGGGATGGGACCCCTGGGATGGGACGGGATGGGATGAGATCCCTGGGATGGGATGGGATATGATGGGATGGGATGGGATGGGATCCCTGGGATGGGAGGGGATCCCTGGGATGGGATGGGATGGGATGGGATGGGATGGGATGGGATGGGATTGGATGGGATGGGATGGGATGGGATGGGATGGGATGGGGTGGGATGGGATGGGTTGGGATGGGATGGTATACCTGGCATGGGATGGGATGGGATGGGATGGGATGGGATGGGATGGGATGGGATGGGATGGGGTGGGATGGGATGGGTTGGGATGGGATGGTATACCTGGCATGGGATGGGATGGGATGGGATGGGATCCCTGGGTTGGGATGGGATCCATGGGATGGGATGGGATGGGATGGGATGGGATGGGATGAGATGGGATAGGATGGGATCCATGGGATGGGATGTGATGGGATGGGATGGGATCCCTGGGATGGGATGGGATCCCTGGGATGGGATCTCTGGGATGGGATGGGATCCCAGGGATGGGATGGGATGGGATGGGATCCCAGGGATGGGATGGGATGGGATGGGATGGGATGGGACGGGACGGGATGGGATGGGATGGGATGGGATGGGATGGGATGGGGTGGGATGGGATGTGTTGGGATGGGATGGTATCCCTGGGATGGGATGGGATGGGATGGGATCCCTGGGTTGGGATGGGATCCATGGGATGGGATGGGATGGGATGGGATGGGATGGGATGGGATGGGATCCCTGGGATGGGATGGGATGGATGGGATCCCTGAAATGGGATGGGATGGGATCCCGCGTATGGGATGCCTGGGATGGGATTGCGTGGGATGGGATGGGATGGCATGGGATCCCGGGGATGGCATCCCTCGGATGGGAAGGGATCGCTGCGATGGGATGGAATGGGATGTTATCCCTGGGATGGGATCTCTGGGATGGGATGGGATGGGATGGGATGGGATGGGATGGGATGGGACGGGATGGGACGGGATGGGATAGGTTGGGATGGGATGGGATCCCTGGGATGGGATGGGATGCGATCCCTGGGATGAGATGGGATGGGGTGCGATCCCTGGGATGAGATGGGATGGGATGGGATCCCTGAGATGGGATGGGATGGGATGGGATGGGATCCCTACGATGGGATGGGATCCCTGCGACGGGTTGGGATGGGATGGGATCCCTGGGATGGGATCCCTGGGATGGGATCCCTGGGATGGGATGGGATGGGATGGGACCCCTGGGATGGGATGGGATGGGATGAGATCCCTGGGATGGGATGGGATATGATGGGATGGGATGGGATCCCTGGGATGGGAGGGGATCCCTGGGATGGGATGGGATGGGATGGGATGGGATGGGATGGGATGGGATGGGATGGGATTGGATGGGATGGGATGGGATGGGATGGGATCCCTGGGATGGGAGGGGATCCCTGGGATGGGATGGGATGGGATGGGATGGGATGGGATGGGATGGGATGGGATGGGATGGGATGGGGTGGGATGGGATGGGTTGGGATGGGATGGTATACCTGGCATGGGATGGGATGGGATGGGATGGGATGGGATGGGATCCCTGGGTTGGGATGGGATCCATGGGATGGGATGGGATGGGATGGGATGGGATGAGATGGGATAGGATGGGATCCATGGGATGGGATGTGATGGGATGGGATGGGATCCCTGGGATGGGATGGGATCCCTGGGATGGGATCTCTGGGATGGGATGGGATCCCAGGGATGGGATGGGACGGGATGGGATAGGTTGGGATGGGATGGGACGGGATGGGATGGGATGCGATCCCTGGGATGAGATGGGATGGGGTGCAATCCCTGGGATGAGATGGGATGGGATGGGATCCCTGAGATGGGATGGGATGGGATGGGATGGGATCCCTACGATGGGATGGGATCCCTGCGACGGGTTGGGATGGGATGGGATCCCTGGGATGGGATCCCTGGGATGGGATTGGATGGGATGGGATGGGATGGGGTGGGATCCCTGGGATGGGATGGGATGGGATGGGATGGGATGGGATGGGATGGGATCGGATGGGATCCCTGGGATGGGATTAGATCCCTGGGATGGGATCCCTCGGAAGGGATGGGGTTCCGGGGATGGGATGGGATCCCTTGGATGGGATGGGATTCCTGGAAGTGGATGGGATGGGATTCCTGGGATGGGATGGGATCCCTGCGATGGGATGGGATGGGATGGGATGGGATCCCTGGGTTGGGATGGGATCCATGGGATGGGATGGGATGGGATGGGATGGGATGGGATGGGATGGGATGGGATGGGATGGGATGAGATGGGATAGGATGGGATCCATGGGGGGGGATGTGATGGGATGGGATGGGATCCCTGGGATGGGATGGGATCCCTGGGATGGGATGGGATGGTATGGGATGGGATCCCTGGGTTGGGATGGGATCCATGGGATGGGATGGGATGGGATGGGATGGGATGGGATGGGATGGGATGGGATGGGATGGGATGGGATGGGATGAGATGGGATAGGATGGGATCCATGGGGGGGGATGTGATGGGATGGGATGGGATCCCTGGGATGGGATGGGATCCCTGGGATGGGATCCCTGGGATGGGATGGGATCCCCGGGATGGCATCCCTCGGATGGGATGGGATCGCTGCGATGGGATGGAATGGGATGTTATCCCTGGGATGGGATCTCTAGGATGGGATGGGATGGGATGGGATGGGATGGGATGGGATGGGACGGGATGGGACGGGACGGGATGGGATAGGTTGGGATGGGATGGGATCCCTGGGATGGGATGGGATGCGATCCCTGGGATGAGATGGGATGGGGTGCGATCCCTGGGATGAGATGGGATGGAATGGGGTCCCTGAGATGGGATGGGATGGGATGGGATGGGATGGGATGGGATGTGATCCCTGGGATGGGATGGGATGGGATGGGATCCCTGAGATGGGATGGGATCCCTGGGATGGGATCACTGGGATGTGATGGAATGGGATGGGATGGGATGTTATCCCTGGGATGGGATCTCTGGGATGGGATGGGATGGGATGGGATGGGATGGGATGTGATGGGACGGGATGGGATGGGATAGGTTGGGATGGGATGGGATCGCTGGGATGGGATGGGATGCGATCCCTGGGATGAGATGGGATGGGGTGCGATCCCTGGGATGAGATGGGATGGGATGGGATCCCTGAGATGGGATGGGATGGGATGGGATGGGATGGGATGTGATCCCTGGGATGGGATGGGATGGGATGGGATGGGATCCCTCGGAAGGGATGGGATCCCTGGGATGGGATGTGATGGGATGGGATGGGATGGAATGGGATGGGATGGGATGGGATGGGATCCCTACGATGGGATGGGATCCCTGCGATGGGATGGGATGGGACGGGATCCCTGGGATGGGATCCCTGGGATGGGATTGGATGGGATGGGATGGGGTGGGATCCCTGGGATGGGATGGGATGGGATGGGATGGGATCCCTGCGATGAAATGGGATGGGATTGGATGCCTGGGATTGGATGGGATGGGATCCCTGGGTTGGGATCCCTGGAATTTGATCCCTCGTATGGGATGGCGTCCCTGGGATGGGATCCCTGGGATGGGATGGGATACCTGGGATGGGATCCCTGGGATTGATGGGATGGGATGGGATGGGATGGGATGGGATCCCTGGGATGGGAGGGGATCCCTGGGATGGGATGGGATGGGATTGGTTGTGATGGGATGGGATGGGATCACTGGGATGGGAGGGGATCCCTGGGATGGGATGGGATGGGATGGGATGGGATGGGATGGGATGGGATGGGATGGGATGGGATGGGGTGGGATGGGATGTGTTGCGATGGGATGGTATCCCTGGGATGGGATGGGATGGGATGGGATGGGGTGGGATGGGATGTGTTGGGATGGGATGGTATCCCTGGGATGGGATGGGATGGGATGGCATGGGATGGGATGGGATCCCTGGGTTGGGATGGGATCCAGGGGATGGGATGGGATGGGATGGGATGGGATGAGATGGGATAGGATGGGATCCATGGGATGCCTGGGATGGGATGGGATCCCTGGGATGGGATGGGATCCCTGGGATGGGATCGCTGGGATGGTATGGGATCCCAGGGATGGGATCCCTGGGATGGGATGGGATCTCTGCGATGGGATGGGATGGGATGGGATGGGATCCCTGAGATGGGATGGGATCCCTGGGATGGGGTCCCTGGGATGGGATGGGATGGGATCCCTACGATGGGATGGGATCCCTGGGATGGGATGGGATGGGATGGGATGGGATGAGATGGGATAGGATGGGATCCATGGGATGGGATGGGATCCCTGGGATGGGATCCCTGGGATGGGATCTCTGGAATGGGATGGGATGGGACGGGATGGGATGGGATGGGATGTGATCCGTGGGCTGAGATGGGATGGGATGGATGGGATCCCTGAAATGGGATGGGATGGGATCCCGCGTATGGGATGCCTGGGATGGGATTGCGTGGGATGGGATGGAATGGGATGGGGTGGGATCCCTGGGATGGGATGGGATCCCCGGGATGGGATGGGATGGGATCCCTGGGATGGGATGGGATGGGATGGGATGGGATCCCTGCGATGAAATGGGATGCGATTGGATGCCTGGGATTGGATGGGATGGCATCCCTGGGTTGGGATCCCTGGAATGTGATCCCTCGTATGGGATGGCATCACTGGAATGGGATGGAATCCCTGGGATGGGATCCCTGGGATGGGATGGGATACCTGGGATGGGATCCCTGGGATTTATGGGATGGGATGGGATGGGATGGGATGGGATGGGATGGGATGGGACGGGATGGGACGGGATGGGATAGGTTGGGATGGGATGGGATCCCTGGGATGGGATGGGATGCGATCCCTGGGATGAGATGGGATGGGGTGCGATCCCTGGGATGAGATGGGATGGGATCTGATGGGATGGGATCCCTACGATGGGATGGGATCCCTGCGACGGGTTGGGATGGGATGGGATCCCTGGGATGGGATCCCTGGGATGGGATTGGATGGGATGGGATGGGATGGGGTGGGATCCCTGGGATGGGATGGGATGGGATGAGATCCCAGGGGTGGGATGGGATGGGATCCCTGAGATGGGATGGGATCCCTGGGATGGGATCCCTGGGATGGGATGGGATCCCCGGGATGGCATCCCTCGGATGGGATGGGATCTCTGCGATGGGATGGAATGGGATGTTATCCCTGGGATGGGATCTCTGGGATGGGATGGGATGGGATGGGATGGGACGGGATGGGTTGGGATAGGTTGGGATGGGATGGGATCCCTGGGATGGGATGGGATGCGATCCCTGGGATGAGATGGGATGGGGTGCGATCCCTGGGATGAGATGGGATGGGATCCCTGAGATGGGATGGGATGGCATGGGATGGGATGGGATGGGATGTGATCCCTGGGATGGGATGGGATCAGTGGGATGGGATGGGATGGGATCAGTGGGATGGGATGGGATGGGATGGGATGGGATGGGATGGGATGGGATTGGATGGGATGGGATACCTGGGATGGGATGCCTGGGATGGGATCCCTGGGATGGGATGGGATGGGATCTCTGGGATAGGATGGGATCCCAGGGTTGGGATCGGATCCCTGGGATGGGATCCCTGGAATGAGATGTGATCCCTGGGATGGGTTGGGATGGGATGGGACCCCTGGGATGGGATGGGATGGGATGAGATCCCTGGGATGGGATGGGATATGATGGGATGGGATGGGATGGGATCCATGGGATGGGAGGGGATCCCTGGGATGGGATGGGATGGGATGGGATGGGATGGGATGGGATTGGATGGGATGGGATGGGATGGGATGGGATGGGATGGGATGGGATGGGATGAGATGGGATAGGATGGGATCCATGGGGGGGGATGTGATGGGATGGGATGGGATCCCTGGGATGGGATGGGATCCCTGGGATGGGATCCCTGGGATGGCATGGGATCCCGGGGATGGCATCCCTCGGATGGGATGGGATCGCTGCGATGGGATGGAATGGGATGTTATCCCTGGGATGGGATCTCTGGGATGGGATGGGATGGGATGGGATGGGACGGGATGGGACGGGATGGGATAGGTTGGGATGGGATGGGATCCCTGGGATGGGATGGGATGCGATCCCTGGGATGAGATGGGATGGGGTGCGATCCCTGGGATGAGATGGGATGGGATGGGATCCCTGAGATGGGATGGGATGGGATGGGATCCCTACGATGGGATGGGATCCCTGCGACGGGTTGGGATGGGATGGGATCCCTGGGATGGGATCCCTGGGATGGGATTGGATGGGATGGGATGGGGTGGGATCCCTGGGATGGGATGGGATGGGATGGGATGGGATGGGATGGGATGGGATCGGATGGGATCCCTGGGATGGGATTAGATCCCTGGGATGGGATCCCTCGGAAGGGATGGGGTTCCGGGGATGGGATGGGATCCCTTGGATGGGATGGGATTCCTGGAAGTGGATGGGATGGGATTCCTGGGATGGGATGGGATCCCTGCGATGGGATGGGATGGGATGGTATCCCTGGGTTGGGATCCCTGGGATGGGATTGGATGGGATGGGATGGGATGGGATGGGGTGGGATGGGATCTGGTGGGATGGGAGGGTATCCCTGGGATGGGATGGGATGGTATGGGATGGGATCCCTGGGTTGGGATGGGATCCATGGGATGGGATGGGATGGGATGGGATGGGATGGGATGGGATGGGATGGGATGGGATGAGATGGGATAGGATGGGATCCATGGGGGGGGATGTGATGGGATGGGATGGGATCCCTGGGATGGGATGGGATCCCTGGGATGGGATCCCTGGGATGGGATGGGATCCCCGGGATGGCATCCCTCGGATGGGATGGGATCGCTGCGATGGGATGGAATGGGATGTTATCCCTGGGATGGGATCTCTGGGATGGGATGGGATGGGATGGGATGGGACGGGATGGGACGGGACGGGATGGGATAGGTTGGGATGGGATGGGATCCCTGGGATGGGATGGGATGCGATCCCTGGGATGAGATGGGATGGGGTGCGATCCCTGGGATGAGATGGGATGGGATGGGGTCCCTGAGATGGGATGGGATGGGATGGGATGGGATGGGATGTGATCCCTGGGATGGGATGGGATGGGATGGGATGGGATCCCTGAGATGGGATGGGATCCCTGGGATGGGATCACTGGGATGTGATGGAATGGGATGGGATGGGATGTTATCCCTGGGATGGGATCTCTGGGATGGGATGGGATGGGATGGGATGGGATGGGATGGGACGGGATGGGATGGGATAGGTTGGGATGGGATGGGATCGCTGGGATGGGATGGGATGCGATCCCTGGGATGAGATGGGATGGGGTGCGATCCCTGGGATGAGATGGGATGGGATGGGATCCCTGAGATGGGATGGGATGGGATGGGATGGGATGGGATGTGATCCCTGGGATGGGATGGGATGGGATGGGATGGGATGGGATGGGATGGGATGGGATCCCTCGGAAGGGATGGGATCCCTGGGATGGGATGTGATGGGATGGGATGGGATGGAATGGGATGGGATGGGATGGGATGGGATGGGATCCCTACGATGGGATGGGATCCCTGCGATGGGATGGGATGGGACGGGATCCCTGGGATGGGATCCCTGGGATGGGATTGGATGGGATGGGATGGGATGGGGTGGGATCCCTGGGATGGGATGGGATGGGATCTTATCCCTGGGATGGGATCTCTGGGATTGGATGGAATGGGATGGGATGGGATGTGATCCCTGGGATGGGATGGGATGGGATGGGATCCCTGAGATGGGATGGGATCCCTGGGATGGGATCACTGGGATGTGATGGGATGTGATGGGATGGGATGGAATGGGATGGGATGGGATAGGATGGGATGGGATGGGATGGGATGGGATCCCTGGGATGGGATGGGATCCCTGGGATGGGATGGGATGGGATGGGATGGGATGGGATGGGATGAGATGGGATAGGATGGGATCCATGGGATGGGATGTGATGGGATGGGATGGGATCCTTGGGATGGGATGGGATCCCTGGGATGGGATCCCTGGGATGGGATCTCTGGAATGGGATGGGATGGGACGGGATGGGATGGGATGGGATGGGATGGGATGGGATCCCTGGGATGGGATGGGATGGATGGGATCCCTGAAATGGGATGGGATGGGATCCCGCGTATGGGATACCTGGGATGGGATTGCGTGGGATGGGATGGGATGGGATGGGACCCCTGGGATGGGACGGGATGGGATGAGATCCCTGGGATGGGATGGGATATGATGGGATGGGATGGGATGGGATCCCTGGGATGGGAGGGGATCCCTGGGATGGGATGGGATGGGATGGGATGGGATGGGATGGGATGGGATGGGATGGGATGGGATTGGATGGGATGGGATGGGATGGGATGGGATGGGATGGGATCCCTGGGATGGGAGGGGGTCCCTGGGATGGGATGGGATGGGATGGGATGGGATGGGATGGGATGGGGTGGGATGGGATGGGATGGGGTGGGATGGGATGGGTTGGGATGGGATGGTATACCTGGCATGGGATGGGATGGGATGGGATGGGATCCCTGGGTTGGGATGGGATCCATGGGATGGGATGGGATGGGATGGGATGGGATGGGATGAGATGGGATAGGATGGGATCCATGGGATGGGATGTGATGGGATGGGATGGGATCCCTGGGATGGGATGGGATCCCTGGGATGGGATCTCTGGGATGGGATGGGATCCCAGGGATGGGATGGGATGGGATGGGATCCCAGGGATGGGATGGGATGGGATGGGATGGGATGGGATGGGATGGGATGGGATGGGATGGGACGGGATGGGATGGGATGGGATGGGATGGGATGGGATGGGGTGGGATGGGATGTGTTGGGATGGGATGGTATCCCTGGGATGGGATGGGATGGGATGGGATCCCTGGGTTGGGATGGGATCCATGGGATGGGATGGGATGGGATGGGATGGGATGGGATGGGATGGGATGGGATCCCTGGGATGGGATGGGATGGATGGGATCCCTGAAATGGGATGGGATGGGATCCCGCGTATGGGATGCCTGGGATGGGATTGCGTGGGATGGGATGGGATGGCATGGGATCCCGGGGATGGCATCCCTCGGATGGGAAGGGATCGCTGCGATGGGATGGAATGGGATGTTATCCCTGGGATGGGATCTCTGGGATGGGATGGGATGGGATGGGATGGGACGGGATGGGACGGGATGGGATAGGTTGGGATGGGATGGGATCCCTGGGATGGGATGGGATGCGATCCCTGGGATGAGATGGGATGGGGTGCGATCCCTGGGATGAGATGGGATGGGATGGGATCCCTGAGATGGGATGGGATGGGATGGGATGGGATCCCTACGATGGGATGGGATCCCTGCGACGGGTTGGGATGGGATGGGATCCCTGGGATGGGATCCCTGGGATGGGATTGGATGGGATGGGATGGGATGGGGTGGGATCCCTGGGATGGGATGGGATGGGATGGGATGGGATGGGATGGGATGGGATGGGATGGGATGGGATGGGATCCCTGGGATGGCATCCCTGGGATGGGATGGGACCCCTTGGATAGGATGGGATCCCAGGGTTGGGATCGGATCCCTGGGCTGGGATTGCTGGGATGGGATGCGATCCCTGGGATGGGATCCCTGGTATGAGATGTGATCCCTGGGATGGGATGGCATGGGATGGCATGGGATGGCATGGGATGGCATCCCTGGGATGGGATGGGATGGGATGGGATGGGATGGGATGGGATGGGATGGGATGGGTTGGGATGGAATGGGATGGGATGGGATAGGTTGGGATGGGATGGGATCCCTGGGATGGGATGGGATGCGATCCCTGGGATGAGATGGGATGGGATGGGATCCCTGGTATGGGATGGGATCCCTGGGATGGGATTGGGTGGGATGGAATGGGATGGGATGGGATAGGTTGGGATGGGATGGGATCTCTGGGATGGGATGGGATGCGATCCCTGGGATGAGATGGGATGGGATGGGATCCCAGGGGTGGGATGGGATGGGATCCCTGAGATGGGATGGGATCCCTGGGATGGGATCCCTGGGATGGGATGGGATCCCCGGGATGGCATCCCTCGGATGGGATGGGATCTCTGCGATGGGATGGAATGGGATGTTATCCCTGGGATGGGATCTCTGGGATGGGATGGGATGGGATGGGATGGGACGGGATGGGATGGGATAGGTTGGGATGGGATGGGATCCCTGGGATGGGATGGGATGCGATCCCTGGGATGAGATGGGATGGGATGGGATCCCTGAGATGGGATGGGATGGCATGGGATGGGATGGGATGTGATCCCTGGGATGGGATGGGATGGGATGGGATGGGATGGGATGGGATCAGTGGGATGGGATGGGATGGGATGGGATGGGATGGGATGGGATGGGATGGGATGGGATGGGATTGGATGGGATGGGATACCTGGGATGGGATGCCTGGGATGGGATCCCTGGGATGGGATGGGATCCCAGGGTTGGGATCGGATCCCTGGGATGGGATCCCTGGAATGAGATGTGATCCCTGGGATGGGATGGGATGGGATGGGACCCCTGGGATGGGATGGGATGGGATGAGATCCCTGGGATGGGATGGGATATGATGGGATGGGATGGGATCCCTGGGATGGGAGGGGATCCCTGGGATGGGATGGGATGGGATGGGATGGGATGGGATGGGATGGGATGGGATTGGATGGGATGGGATGGGATGGGATGGGATCCCTGGGATGGGAGGGGATCCCTGGGATGGGATGGGATGGGATGGGATGGGATGGGATGGGATGGGATGGGATGGGATGGGATGGGGTGGGATGGGATGGGATCCCTGGGTTGGGATGGGATCCATGGGATGGGATGGGATGGGATGGGATGGGATGAGATGGGATAGGATGGGATCCATGGGATGGGATGTGATGGGATGGGATGGGATCCCTGGGATGGGATGGGATCCCTGGGATGGGATCTCTGGGATGGGATGGGATCCCAGGGATGGGATGGGATGGGATGGGATGGGATGGGATGGGATGGGATGGGACGGGATGGGATGGGATGGGATGGGATGGGATGGGATGGGGTGGGATGGGATTTGTTGGGATGGGATGGTATCCCTGGGATGGGATGGGATGGGATGGGATCCCTGGGTTGGGATGGGATCCATGGGATGGGACGGGATGGGATGGAATGGGATGGGATGGGATCAGATGGGATCAGATGGGATAGGATGGGATCCATGGGATGGGATGTGATGGGATGGGATGGGATCCCTGGGATGGGATGGGATCCCAGGGATGGGATGGGATCTCTGCGATGGGATGGGATGGGATGTTATCCCTCGGATGGGATCTCTGGGATGGGATGGGATGGGATGGGACGGGATGGGATGGGATAGGTTGGGATGGGATGGGATCCCTGGGATGGGATGGGATGCGATTCCTGGGATGAGATGGGATGGGGTGCGATCCCTGGGATGAGATGGGATGGGATGGGATCCCTGAGATGGGATGGGATGGGATGGGATGGGATGGGATGGGATGTGATCCCTGGGATGGGATGGGATGGGATGGGATGGGATGGGATGGGATCCCTGGGGTGGGATGGGATGGGATCCCTGAGATGGGATGGGATCGCTGGGATGGGATCCCTGGGATGGGATGGGATCCCCGGGATGGCATCCCTCGGATGGGATGGCATCTCTGCGATGGGATGGAATGGGATGTTATCCCTGGGATGGGATCTCTGGGATGGGATGGGATGGGATCCCTGGGATGGGATGGGATGGGATGGGATGGGATGGGATGGGATGGGATGGGATGGGATGGGATGGGATGGGATGGGACGGGATGGGATGGGATAGGTTGGGATGGGATGGGATCCCTGGGATGGGATGGGATGCCATCCCTGGGATGAGATGGGATGGGGTGCGATCCCTGGGATGAGATGGGATGGGATGGGATCCCTGAGATGGGAGGGGATGGGATGGGATGTGATCCCTGGGATGGGATGGGATGGGATGGGATCAGTGGGATGGGATGGGATGGGATGGGATGGGATGGGATTGGATGGGATGGGATACCTGGGATGGGATGCCTGGGATGGGATCCCTGGGATGGGATGGGATGGGATCTCTGGGATAGGATCGGATCCCAGGGTTGGGATCGGATCCCTGGGATGGGATTCCTGGGATGGGATGCGATCCCTGGGATGGGATCCCTGGAATGAGATGTGATCCCTGGGATGGGATGGGATGGGATGGGATGGGATGGGACCCCTGGGATGGGATGGGATGGGATGAGATCCCTGGGATGGGATGGGATGGGATGGGATGGGACGGGATGGGATGGGATGGGATAGGTTGGGATGGGATGGGATCCCTGGGATGGGATGGGATGGGATGGGATGGGATGGGATGTGATCCCTGGGATGGGATGGGATGGGATGGGATGGGATGGGATCCCTGAGATGGGATGGGATGGGATGGGATGGGATGTGATCCCTGGGATGGGATGGGATGGGATGGGATGGGATGGGATGGGATCCCTGGGGTGGGATGGGATGGGATCCCTGAGATGGGATGGGATCCCTGAGATGGGATCCCTGGGATGAGATGGGATCCCCGGGATGGCATCCCTCGGATGGGATGGGATCTCTGCGATGGGATGGAATGGGATGTTAACCCTGGGATGGGATCTCTGGGATGGGATGGGATGGGATGGGATGGGATGGGATGGGATGGGATGGGATCCCTGGGATGGGATGGGATGGGATGGGACGGGATGGGATGGGATAGGTTGGGATGGGATGGGATCCCTGGGATGGGATGGGATGCGATCCCTGGGATGAGATGGGATGGGGTGCGATCCCTGGGATGAGATGGGATGGGATGGGATCCCTGAGATGGGATGGGATGGGATGGGATGTGATCCCTGGGATGGGATGGGATGGGATGGGATGGGATGCGATCAGTGGGATGGGATGGGACGGGATGGGATTGGATGGGATGGGATACCTGGGATGGGATCACTGGGATGTGATGGGATGGGATGGGATGGGATGGAATGGGATGGGATGGGATGGGATGGGATGGGATGGAATGGGATGGGATCCCTACGATGGGATGGGATCCCTGCGATGGGATGGGATGGGATCCCTGGGATGGGATCCCTGGGATGGGATTGGATGGGATGGGATGGGATGGGGTGGGATCCCTGGGATGGGATGGGATGGGATGGGATGGGATCCCTGGGATGGGAGGGGATCCCTGGGATGGGATGGGATGGGATTGGATGGGATGGGATGGGATGGGATCCCTGGGATGGGAGGGGATCCCTGGGATGGGATGGGATGGGATGGGATGGGATGGGATGGGGTGGGATGGGATGGGTTGGGATGGGATGGTATCCCTGGGATGGGATGGGATGGGATGGCATGGGGTGGGATGGGATGTGTTGGGATGGGATGGTATCCCCGGGATGGGATGGGATGGGATGGCATGGGATGGGATGGGATCCCTGGGGTGGGATGGGATCCAGGGGATGGGATGGGATGGGATGGGATGAGATGGGATAGGATGGGGTCCATGGGATGGGATGTGATGGGATGGGATGCCTGGGATGGGATGGGATCCCTGGGATGGGATCCCTGGGATGGTATGGGATCCCAGGGATGGGATCCCTGGGATGGGATGGGATGCCATCCCTGGGATGAGATGGGATGGGGTGCGATCCCTGGGATGAGATGGGATGGGATGGGATCCCTGAGATGGGAGGGGATGGGATGGGATGTGATCCCTGGGATGGGATGGGATGGGATGGGATGGGACGGGATGGGATGGGATCAGTGGGATGGGATGGGATGGGATGGGATTGGATGGGATGGGATACCTGGGATGGGATGCCTGGGATGGGATCCCTGGGATGGGATGGGATGGGATCTCTGGGATAGGATGGGATCCCAGGGTTGGGATCGGATCCCTGGGATGGGATTCCTGGGATGGGATGCGATCCCTGGGATGGGATCCCTGGAATGAGATGTGATCCCTGGGATGGGATGGGATGGGATGGGATGGGACCCCTGGGATGGGATGGGATGGGATGAGATCCCTGGGATGGGATGGGATGGGATGGGATGGGATCCCTGGGATGGGAGGGGATCCCTGGGATGGGATGGGATGGGATGGGATGGGATGGGTTGCGATGGGATGGAATGGGATGGGATGGGATTGGATGGGATGGGATGGGATCCCTGGGATGGGAGGGGATCCCTGGGATGGGATGGGATGGGATGGGATGGGATGGGATGGGATGGGATGGGGTGGGATGGGATGTGTTGGGATGGGATGGTATCCCTGGCATGGGATGGGATGGGATGGGATGGGATGGGATGGGATGGGATGGGATGGGATCCCTGGGTTGGGATGGGATCCATGGGATGCGATGGGATGGGATGGGATGGGATGGGATGGGATGGGATGAGATGGGATAGGATGGGATACATGGGATGGGATGTGATGGGATGGGATGGGATCCATGGGATGGGATGGGATCCCTAGGATGGGATCTCTGGGATGGGATGGGATCCCAGGGATGGGATGGGATGGGATGGGATGGGATGGGATGGGATGGGATGGGGTGGGATGGGATGTGTTGGGATGGGATGGTATCCCTGGGATGGGATGGGATGGGATGGGATCCCTGGGTTGGGATGGGATCCATGGGATGGGATGGGATGGGATGGGATGGGATGGGATGGGATGGGATGGGATGGGATGGGATCAGATGGGATAGGATGGGATCCATGGGATGGGATGTGATGGGATGGGATGGGATCCCTGGGATGGGATCCCTGGGATGGGATCTCTGTAATGGGATGGGATGGGACGGGATGGGATGGGATGGGATGGGATCTCTGCGATGGGATGGGATGGGATGTTATCCCTCGGATGGGATCTCTGGGATGGGATGGGATGGGATGGGATGGGATGCGATCCCTGGGATGAGATGGGATGCGATCCCTGGGATGAGATGGGATGGGGTGCGATCCCTGGGATGAGATGGGATGGGATGGGATCCCTGAGATGGGATGGGATGGGATCCCTGGGATGGGATTGGATGGGATGGGATGGGATGGGATTGGATGGGATGAGATGGGATAGGATGGGATCCATGGGATGGGATGTGATGGGATGGGATGGGATCCTTGGGATGGGATGGGATCCCAGGGATGGGATCCCTGGGATGGGATCTCTGTAATGGGATGGGATGGGACGGGATGGGATGGGATGGGATGGGATGGGATGGGATGGGATGGGATCCCTGGGATGGGATGGGATGAGATGGGATCCCTGGGATGGGATGGGATGTGATCCGTGGGATGGGATGGGACGGGATGGGATTGGATGGGATGGGATACCTGGGATGGGATCACTGGGATGTGATGGGATGGGATGGGATGGGATGGAATGGGATGGGATGGGATGGGATGGGATGGGATGGAATGGGATGGGATCCCTACGATGGGATGGGATCCCTGCGATGGGATGGGATGGGTTGCGATGGGATGGAATGGGATGGGATGGGATTGGATGGGATGGGATGGGATCCCTGGGATGGGAGGGGATCCCTGGGATGGGATGGGATGGGATGGGATGGGATGGGATGGGATGGGATGGGGTGGGATGGGATGTGTTGGGATGGGATGGTATCCCTGGCATGGGATGGGATGGGATGGGATGGGATGGGATGGGATGGGATGGGATGGGATCCCTGGGTTGGGATGGGATCCATGGGATGCGATGGGATGGGATGGGATCAGTGGGATGGGATGGGATGGGATGGGATGGGATGGGATTGGATGGGATGGGATACCTGGGATGGGATGCCTGGGATGGGATCCCTGGGATGGGATGGGATGGGATCTCTGGGATAGGATGGGATCCCAGGGTTGGGATCGGATCCCTGGGATGGGATCCCTGGAATGAGATGTGATCCCTGGGATGGGATGGGATGGGATGGGATGGGACCCCTGGGATGGGATGGGATGGGATGAGATCCCTGGGATGGGATGGGATATGATGGGATGGGATGGGATGGGATCCCTGGGATGGGAGGGGATCCCTGGGATGGGATGGGATGGGATGGGATGGGATGGGATGGGATGGGATTGGATGGGATGGGATGGGATGGGATGGGATCCCTGGGATGGGAGGGGATCCCTGGGATGGGATGGGATGGGATGGGATGGGATGGGATGGGATGGGATCCCTGGGATGGGATGGGATGGGATGGGATGGGATGGGATGGGATGGGATGGGACGGGATGGGATGGTATCCCTGGCATGGGATGGGATGGGATGGGATGGGATCCCTGGGTTGGGATGGGATCCATGGGATGGGATGGGATGGGATGGGATGGGATGGGATGGGATGGGATGGGATAGGATGGGATGGGATGGGATGAGATGGGATAGGATGGGATCCATGGGATGGGATGTGATGGGATGGGATGGGATCCCTGGGATGGGATGGGATGGGATGGGATGGGATGGGATGGGATGGGACGGGATGGGATGGGATGGGGTGGGATGGGATGTGTTGGGATGGGATGGTATCCCTGGGATGGCATGGGATGGGATGGGATGGGATGGGATGGGATGGGATCCCTGGGATGGGATGGGATCCCAGGGATGGGATCCCTGGGATGGGATGGGATCTCTGCGATGGGATGGGATGGGATGTTATCCCTCGGATGGGATCTCTGGGATGGGATGGGATGGGATGGGATGGGATGGGATGGGATGGGACGGGATGGGATGGGATGGGATAGGTTGGGATGGGATGGGATCCCTGGGATGGGATGGGATGGGATGGGATGGGATGGGATGGGATGGGATGTGATCCCTGGGATGGGATGGGATGGGATGGGATGGGATGGGATCCCTGAGATGGGATGGGATGGGATGGGATGGGATGTGATCCCTGGGATGGGATGGGATGGGATGGGATGGGATGGGATGGGATGGGATCCCTGGGGTGGGATGGGATGGGATCCCTGAGATGGGATGGGATCCCTGAGATGGGATCCCTGGGATGAGATGGGATCCCCGGGATGGCATCCCTCGGATGGGATGGGATCTCTGCGATGGGATGGAATGGGATGTTAACCCTGGGATGGGATCTCTGGGATGGGATGGGATGGGATGGGATGGGATGGGATGGGATGGGATGGGATGGGATGGGATCCCTGGGATGGGATGGGATGGGATGGGACGGGATGGGATGGGATAGGTTGGGATGGGATGGGATCCCTGGGATGGGATGGGATGCGATCCCTGGGATGAGATGGGATGGGGTGCGATCCCTGGGATGAGATGGGATGGGATGGGATCCCTGAGATGGGATGGGATGGGATGGGATGTGATCCCTGGGATGGGATGGGATGGGATGGGATGGGATGCGATCAGTGGGATGGGATGGGACGGGATGGGATTGGATGGGATGGGATACCTGGGATGGGATCACTGGGATGTGATGGGATGGGATGGGATGGGATGGAATGGGATGGGATGGGATGGGATGGGATGGGATGGAATGGGATGGGATCCCTACGATGGGATGGGATCCCTGCGATGGGATGGGATGGGATCCCTGGGATGGGATCCCTGGGATGGGATTGGATGGGATGGGATGGGATGGGGTGGGATCCCTGGGATGGGATGGGATGGGATGGGATGGGATGGGATCCCTGGGATGGGAGGGGATCCCTGGGATGGGATGGGATGGGATTGGATGGGATGGGATGGGATGGGATCCCTGGGATGGGAGGGGATCCCTGGGATGGGATGGGATGGGATGGGATGGGATGGGATGGGATGGGGTGGGATGGGATGGGTTGGGATGGGATGGTATCCCTGGGATGGGATGGGATGGCATGGGGTGGGATGGGATGTGTTGGGATGGGATGGTATCCCCGGGATGGGATGGGATGGGATGGCATGGGATGGGATGGGATCCCTGGGGTGGGATGGGATCCAGGGGATGGGATGGGATGGGATGGGATGAGATGGGATAGGATGGGGTCCATGGGATGGGATGTGATGGGATGGGATGCCTGGGATGGGATGGGATCCCTGGGATGGGATCCCTGGGATGGTATGGGATCCCAGGGATGGGATCCCTGGGATGGGATGGGATGCCATCCCTGGGATGAGATGGGATGGGGTGCGATCCCTGGGATGAGATGGGATGGGATGGGATCCCTGAGATGGGAGGGGATGGGATGGGATGTGATCCCTGGGATGGGATGGGATGGGATGGGATGGGATGGGATCAGTGGGATGGGATGGGATGGGATGGGATTGGATGGGATGGGATACCTGGGATGGGATGCCTGGGATGGGATCCCTGGGATGGGATGGGATGGGATCTCTGGGATAGGATGGGATCCCAGGGTTGGGATCGGATCCCTGGGATGGGATTCCTGGGATGGGATGCGATCCCTGGGATGGGATCCCTGGAATGAGATGTGATCCCTGGGATGGGATGGGATGGGATGGGATGGGATGGGATGGAATGGGATGGGATGGGGTGGGATGGGATGTGTTGGGATGGGATGGTATCCCTGGGATGGGATGGGATGGGATGGGATCCCTGGGTTGGGATGGGATCCATGGGATGGGATGGGATGGGATGGGATGGGATGGGATGGGATGGGATGGGATGGGATGGGATGGGATCAGATGGGATAGGATGGGATCCATGGGATGGGATGTGATGGGATGGGATGGGATCCCTGGGATGGGATCCCTGGGATGGGATCTCTGTAATGGGATGGGATGGGACGGGATGGGATGGGATGGGATGGGATCTCTGCGATGGGATGGGATGGGATGTTATCCCTCGGATGGGATCTCTGGGATGGGATGGGATGGGATGGGATGGGATGCGATCCCTGGGATGAGATGGGATGCGATCCCTGGGATGAGATGGGATGGGGTGCGATCCCTGGGATGAGATGGGATGGGATGGGATCCCTGAGATGGGATGGGATGGGATCCCTGGGATGGGATTGGATGGGATGGGATGGGATGGGATTGGATGGGATGAGATGGGATAGGATGGGATCCATGGGATGGGATGTGATGGGATGGGATGGGATCCTTGGGATGGGATGGGATCCCAGGGATGGGATCCCTGGGATGGGATCTCTGTAATGGGATGGGATGGGACGGGATGGGATGGGATGGGATGGGATGGGATGGGATGGGATCCCTGGGATGGGATGGGATGAGATGGGATCCCTGGGATGGGATGGGATGTGATCCGTGGGCTGAGATGGGATGGGATGGATGGGATCCCTGAAATGGGATGGGATGGGATCCCGCGTATGGGATGCCTGGGATGGGATTGCGTGGGATGGGATGGGATGGCATGGGATCCCGGGGATGGCATCCCTCGGATGGGAAGGGATCGCTGCGATGGGATGGAATGGGATGTTATCCCTGGGATGGGATCTCTGGGATGGGATGGGATGGGATCGGATGGGATCCCTGGGATGGGATTAGATCCCTGGGATGGGATCCCTCGGAAGGGATGGGGTTCCGGGGATGGGATGGGATCCCTTGGATGGGATGGGATTCCTGGAAGTGGATGGGATGGGATTCCTGGGATGGGAATGGATGGGATGGGATGGGATGGGATGGGATGGGATGGGATCCCTACGATGGGATGGGATCCCTGCGATGGGATGGGATGGGATGGGATCCCTGGGTTGGGATCCCTGGGATGGGATTGGATGGGATGGGATGGGATGGGATGGGATCCCTGGGATGGGATGGGATGGGATGGGATGGGACCCCTTGGATAGGATGGGATCCCAGGGTTGGGATCGGATCCCTGGGCTGGGATTGCTGGGATGGGATGCGATCCCTGGGATGGGATCCCTGGAATGAGATGTGATCCCTGGGATGGGATGGGATGGGATGGGATGGGATGGCATGGGATGGCATCCCTGGGATGGGATGGGATGGGATGGGATGGGATGGGATGGGATGGGATGGGATGGGATGGGATGGAATGGGATGGGGTAGGTTGGGAAGGGATGGGATCCCTGGGATGGGATGGGATGCGATCCCTGGGATGAGATGGGATGGGATGGGATCCCTGGGATGGGATGGGATCCCTGGGATGGGATTGGGTGGGATGGGATGGGATCTCTGGGATTGGATGGGATGCGATCCCTGGGATGAGATGGGATGGGATGGGATCCCAGGGGTGGGATGGGATGGGATGGGATGGGATCAGTGGGATGGGATGGGATGGGATGGGATGGGATTGGATGGGATGGGATACCTGGGATGGGATGCCTGGGATGGGATCCCTGGGATGGGATGGGATGGGATCTCTGGGATAGGATGGGATCCCAGGGTTGGGATCGGATCCCTGGGATGGGATCCCTGGAATGAGATGTGATCCCTGGGATGGGATGGGATGGGATGGGATGGGACCCCTGGGATGGGATGGGATGGGATGAGATCCCTGGGATGGGATGGGATATGATGGGATGGGATGGGATGGGATCCCTGGGATGGGAGGGGATCCCTGGGATGGGATGGGATGGGATGGGATGGGATGGGATTGGATGGGATGGGATGGGATGGGATGGGATGGGATGGGATCCCTGGGATGGGAGGGGATCCCTGGGATGGGATGGGATGGGATGGGATGGGATGGGATGGGATCCCTGGGATGGGATGGGATGGGATGGGATGGGATGGGATGGGATGGGATGGGACGGGATGGGATGGGATGGGGTGGGATGGGATGGTATCCCTGGCATGGGATGGGATGGGATGGGATGGGATCCCTGGGTTGGGATGGGATCCATGGGATGGGATGGGATGGGATGGGATGGGATGGGATGGGATGGGATGGGATGGGATGGGATGGGATAGGATGGGATGGGATGGGATGAGATGGGATAGGATGGGATCCATGGGATGGGATGTGATGGGATGGGATGGGATCCCTGGGATGGGATGGGATGGGATGGGATGGGATGGGATGGGATGGGATGGGATGGGACGGGATGGGATGGGATGGGGTGGGATGGGATGTGTTGGGATGGGATGGTATCCCTGGGATGGCATGGGATGGGATGGGATGGGATGGGATGGGATGGGATCCCTGGGATGGGATGGGATCCCAGGGATGGGATCCCTGGGATGGGATGGGATCTCTGCGATGGGATGGGATGGGATGTTATCCCTCGGATGGGATCTCTGGGATGGGATGGGATGGGATGGGATGGGATGGGACGGGATGGGATGGGATGGGATAGGTTGGGATGGGATGGGATCCCTGGGATGGGATGGGATGGGATGGGATGGGATGGGATGGGATGTGATCCCTGGGATGGGATGGGATGGGATGGGATGGGATCCCTGAGATGGGATGGGATGGGATGGGATGGGATGTGATCCCTGGGATGGGATGGGATGGGATGGGATGGGATGGGATGGGATGGGATCCCTGGGGTGGGATGGGATGGGATCCCTGAGATGGGATGGGATCCCTGAGATGGGATCCCTGGGATGAGATGGGATCCCCGGGATGGCATCCCTCGGATGGGATGGGATCTCTGCGATGGGATGGAATGGGATGTTAACCCTGGGATGGGATCTCTGGGATGGGATGGGATGGGATGGGATGGGATCCCTGGGATGGGATGGGATGGGATGGGACGGGATGGGATGGGATAGGTTGGGATGGGATGGGATCCCTGGGATGGGATGGGATGCGATCCCTGGGATGAGATGGGATGGGGTGCGATCCCTGGGATGAGATGGGATGGGATGGGATCCCTGAGATGGGATGGGATGGGATGGGATGGGATGTGATCCCTGGGATGGGATGGGATGGGATGGGATGGGATGCGATCAGTGGGATGGGATGGGACGGGATGGGATTGGATGGGATGGGATACCTGGGATGGGATCACTGGGATGTGATGGGATGGGATGGGATGGGATGGAATGGGATGGGATGGGATGGGAT
>NC_142282.1:14932315-14957315 GCF_052056855.1 Sturnus vulgaris
TGGGATGGGAGGGGATCCCTGGGATGGGATGGGATGGGATGGGATGGGATGGGTTGCGATGGGATGGAATGGGATGGGATGGGATTGGATGGGATGGGATGGGATCCCTGGGATGGGAGGGGATCCCTGGGATGGGATGGGATGGGATGGGATGGGATGGGATGGGATGGGATGGGGTGGGATGGGATGTGTTGGGATGGGATGGTATCCCTGGCATGGGATGGGATGGGATGGGATGGGATGGGATGGGATGGGATGGGATGGGATCCCTGGGTTGGGATGGGATCCATGGGATGCGATGGGATGGGATGGGATGGGATGGGATGGGATGGGATGAGATGGGATAGGATGGGATACATGGGATGGGATGTGATGGGATGGGATGGGATCCATGGGATGGGATGGGATCCCTAGGATGGGATCTCTGGGATGGGATGGGATCCCAGGGATGGGATGGGATGGGATGGGATGGGATGGGATGGGATGGGATGGGGTGGGATGGGATGTGTTGGGATGGGATGGTATCCCTGGGATGGGATGGGATGGGATGGGATCCCTGGGTTGGGATGGGATCCATGGGATGGGATGGGATGGGATGGGATGGGATGGGATGGGATGGGATGGGATGGGATGGGATCAGATGGGATAGGATGGGATCCATGGGATGGGATGTGATGGGATGGGATGGGATCCCTGGGATGGGATCCCTGGGATGGGATCTCTGTAATGGGATGGGATGGGACGGGATGGGATGGGATGGGATGGGATCTCTGCGATGGGATGGGATGGGATGTTATCCCTCGGATGGGATCTCTGGGATGGGATGGGATGGGATGGGATGCGATCCCTGGGATGAGATGGGATGCGATCCCTGGGATGAGATGGGATGGGGTGCGATCCCTGGGATGAGATGGGATGGGATGGGATCCCTGAGATGGGATGGGATGGGATCCCTGGGATGGGATTGGATGGGATGGGATGGGATGGGATTGGATGGGATGAGATGGGATAGGATGGGATCCATGGGATGGGATGTGATGGGATGGGATGGGATCCTTGGGATGGGATGGGATCCCAGGGATGGGATCCCTGGGATGGGATCTCTGTAATGGGATGGGATGGGACGGGATGGGATGGGATGGGATGGGATGGGATGGGATGGGATGGGATCCCTGGGATGGGATGGGATGAGATGGGATCCCTGGGATGGGATGGGATGTGATCCGTGGGATGGGATGGGACGGGATGGGATTGGATGGGATGGGATACCTGGGATGGGATCACTGGGATGTGATGGGATGGGATGGGATGGGATGGAATGGGATGGGATGGGATGGGATGGGATGGGATGGAATGGGATGGGATCCCTACGATGGGATGGGATCCCTGCGATGGGATGGGATGGGTTGCGATGGGATGGAATGGGATGGGATGGGATTGGATGGGATGGGATGGGATCCCTGGGATGGGAGGGGATCCCTGGGATGGGATGGGATGGGATGGGATGGGATGGGATGGGATGGGATGGGGTGGGATGGGATGTGTTGGGATGGGATGGTATCCCTGGCATGGGATGGGATGGGATGGGATGGGATGGGATGGGATGGGATGGGATGGGATGGGATCCCTGGGTTGGGATGGGATCCATGGGATGCGATGGGATGGGATGGGATCAGTGGGATGGGATGGGATGGGATGGGATGGGATGGGATGGGATTGGATGGGATGGGATACCTGGGATGGGATGCCTGGGATGGGATCCCTGGGATGGGATGGGATGGGATCTCTGGGATAGGATGGGATCCCAGGGTTGGGATCGGATCCCTGGGATGGGATCCCTGGAATGAGATGTGATCCCTGGGATGGGATGGGATGGGATGGGATGGGACCCCTGGGATGGGATGGGATGGGATGAGATCCCTGGGATGGGATGGGATATGATGGGATGGGATGGGATGGGATCCCTGGGATGGGAGGGGATCCCTGGGATGGGATGGGATGGGATGGGATGGGATGGGATGGGATGGGATTGGATGGGATGGGATGGGATGGGATGGGATGGGATGGGATCCCTGGGATGGGAGGGGATCCCTGGGATGGGATGGGATGGGATGGGATGGGATGGGATGGGATGGGATCCCTGGGATGGGATGGGATGGGATGGGATGGGATGGGATGGGATGGGATGGGACGGGATGGGATGGTATCCCTGGCATGGGATGGGATGGGATGGGATGGGATCCCTGGGTTGGGATGGGATCCATGGGATGGGATGGGATGGGATGGGATGGGATGGGATGGGATGGGATGGGATGGGATAGGATGGGATGGGATGGGATGAGATGGGATAGGATGGGATCCATGGGATGGGATGTGATGGGATGGGATGGGATCCCTGGGATGGGATGGGATGGGATGGGATGGGATGGGATGGGATGGGACGGGATGGGATGGGATGGGGTGGGATGGGATGTGTTGGGATGGGATGGTATCCCTGGGATGGCATGGGATGGGATGGGATGGGATGGGATGGGATGGGATCCCTGGGATGGGATGGGATCCCAGGGATGGGATCCCTGGGATGGGATGGGATCTCTGCGATGGGATGGGATGGGATGTTATCCCTCGGATGGGATCTCTGGGATGGGATGGGATGGGATGGGATGGGATGGGATGGGACGGGATGGGATGGGATGGGATAGGTTGGGATGGGATGGGATCCCTGGGATGGGATGGGATGGGATGGGATGGGATGGGATGGGATGTGATCCCTGGGATGGGATGGGATGGGATGGGATGGGATGGGATCCCTGAGATGGGATGGGATGGGATGGGATGGGATGTGATCCCTGGGATGGGATGGGATGGGATGGGATGGGATGGGATCCCTGGGGTGGGATGGGATGGGATCCCTGAGATGGGATGGGATCCCTGAGATGGGATCCCTGGGATGAGATGGGATCCCCGGGATGGCATCCCTCGGATGGGATGGGATCTCTGCGATGGGATGGAATGGGATGTTAACCCTGGGATGGGATCTCTGGGATGGGATGGGATGGGATGGGATGGGATGGGATGGGATGGGATGGGATGGGATGGGATCCCTGGGATGGGATGGGATGGGATGGGACGGGATGGGATGGGATAGGTTGGGATGGGATGGGATCCCTGGGATGGGATGGGATGCGATCCCTGGGATGAGATGGGATGGGGTGCGATCCCTGGGATGAGATGGGATGGGATGGGATCCCTGAGATGGGATGGGATGGGATGGGATGTGATCCCTGGGATGGGATGGGATGGGATGGGATGGGATGCGATCAGTGGGATGGGATGGGACGGGATGGGATTGGATGGGATGGGATACCTGGGATGGGATCACTGGGATGTGATGGGATGGGATGGGATGGGATGGAATGGGATGGGATGGGATGGGATGGGATGGGATGGAATGGGATGGGATCCCTACGATGGGATGGGATCCCTGCGATGGGATGGGATGGGATCCCTGGGATGGGATCCCTGGGATGGGATTGGATGGGATGGGATGGGATGGGGTGGGATCCCTGGGATGGGATGGGATGGGATGGGATGGGATGGGATCCCTGGGATGGGAGGGGATCCCTGGGATGGGATGGGATGGGATTGGATGGGATGGGATGGGATGGGATCCCTGGGATGGGAGGGGATCCCTGGGATGGGATGGGATGGGATGGGATGGGATGGGATGGGATGGGGTGGGATGGGATGGGTTGGGATGGGATGGTATCCCTGGGATGGGATGGGATGGCATGGGGTGGGATGGGATGTGTTGGGATGGGATGGTATCCCCGGGATGGGATGGGATGGGATGGCATGGGATGGGATGGGATCCCTGGGGTGGGATGGGATCCAGGGGATGGGATGGGATGGGATGGGATGAGATGGGATAGGATGGGGTCCATGGGATGGGATGTGATGGGATGGGATGCCTGGGATGGGATGGGATCCCTGGGATGGGATCCCTGGGATGGTATGGGATCCCAGGGATGGGATCCCTGGGATGGGATGGGATGCCATCCCTGGGATGAGATGGGATGGGGTGCGATCCCTGGGATGAGATGGGATGGGATGGGATCCCTGAGATGGGAGGGGATGGGATGGGATGTGATCCCTGGGATGGGATGGGATGGGATGGGATGGGATGGGATCAGTGGGATGGGATGGGATGGGATGGGATTGGATGGGATGGGATACCTGGGATGGGATGCCTGGGATGGGATCCCTGGGATGGGATGGGATGGGATCTCTGGGATAGGATGGGATCCCAGGGTTGGGATCGGATCCCTGGGATGGGATTCCTGGGATGGGATGCGATCCCTGGGATGGGATCCCTGGAATGAGATGTGATCCCTGGGATGGGATGGGATGGGATGGGATGGGATGGGATGGAATGGGATGGGATGGGGTGGGATGGGATGTGTTGGGATGGGATGGTATCCCTGGGATGGGATGGGATGGGATGGGATCCCTGGGTTGGGATGGGATCCATGGGATGGGATGGGATGGGATGGGATGGGATGGGATGGGATGGGATGGGATGGGATGGGATGGGATGGGATCAGATGGGATAGGATGGGATCCATGGGATGGGATGTGATGGGATGGGATGGGATCCCTGGGATGGGATCCCTGGGATGGGATCTCTGTAATGGGATGGGATGGGACGGGATGGGATGGGATGGGATGGGATCTCTGCGATGGGATGGGATGGGATGTTATCCCTCGGATGGGATCTCTGGGATGGGATGGGATGGGATGGGATGGGATGCGATCCCTGGGATGAGATGGGATGCGATCCCTGGGATGAGATGGGATGGGGTGCGATCCCTGGGATGAGATGGGATGGGATGGGATCCCTGAGATGGGATGGGATGGGATCCCTGGGATGGGATTGGATGGGATGGGATGGGATGGGATTGGATGGGATGAGATGGGATAGGATGGGATCCATGGGATGGGATGTGATGGGATGGGATGGGATCCTTGGGATGGGATGGGATCCCAGGGATGGGATCCCTGGGATGGGATCTCTGTAATGGGATGGGATGGGACGGGATGGGATGGGATGGGATGGGATGGGATGGGATGGGATGGGATGGGATCCCTGGGATGGGATGGGATGAGATGGGATCCCTGGGATGGGATGGGATGTGATCCGTGGGCTGAGATGGGATGGGATGGATGGGATCCCTGAAATGGGATGGGATGGGATCCCGCGTATGGGATGCCTGGGATGGGATTGCGTGGGATGGGATGGGATGGCATGGGATCCCGGGGATGGCATCCCTCGGATGGGAAGGGATCGCTGCGATGGGATGGAATGGGATGTTATCCCTGGGATGGGATCTCTGGGATGGGATGGGATGGGATCGGATGGGATCCCTGGGATGGGATTAGATCCCTGGGATGGGATCCCTCGGAAGGGATGGGGTTCCGGGGATGGGATGGGATCCCTTGGATGGGATGGGATTCCTGGAAGTGGATGGGATGGGATTCCTGGGATGGGAATGGATGGGATGGGATGGGATGGGATGGGATGGGATGGGATGGGATCCCTACGATGGGATGGGATCCCTGCGATGGGATGGGATGGGATGGGATCCCTGGGTTGGGATCCCTGGGATGGGATTGGATGGGATGGGATGGGATGGGATCCCTGGGATGGGATGGGATGGGATGGGATGGGATGGCATCCCTGGGATGGCATCCCTGGGATGGGATGGGACCCCTTGGATAGGATGGGATCCCAGGGTTGGGATCGGATCCCTGGGCTGGGATTGCTGGGATGGGATGCGATCCCTGGGATGGGATCCCTGGAATGAGATGTGATCCCTGGGATGGGATGGGATGGGATGGGATGGGATGGCATGGGATGGCATCCCTGGGATGGGATGGGATGGGATGGGATGGGATGGGATGGGATGGGATGGGATGGGATGGGATGGGATGGAATGGGATGGGGTAGGTTGGGAAGGGATGGGATCCCTGGGATGGGATGGGATGCGATCCCTGGGATGAGATGGGATGGGATGGGATCCCTGGGATGGGATGGGATCCCTGGGATGGGATTGGGTGGGATGGGATGGGATCTCTGGGATTGGATGGGATGCGATCCCTGGGATGAGATGGGATGGGATGGGATCCCAGGGGTGGGATGGGATGGGATGGGATGGGATCAGTGGGATGGGATGGGATGGGATGGGATGGGATTGGATGGGATGGGATACCTGGGATGGGATGCCTGGGATGGGATCCCTGGGATGGGATGGGATGGGATCTCTGGGATAGGATGGGATCCCAGGGTTGGGATAGGATCCCTGGGATGGGATCCCTGGAATGAGATGTGATCCCTGGGATGGGATGGGATGGGATGGGATGGGACCCCTGGGATGGGATGGGATGGGATGAGATCCCTGGGATGGGATGGGATATGATGGGATGGGATGGGATGGGATCCCTGGGATGGGAGGGGATCCCTGGGATGGGATGGGATGGGATGGGATGGGATGGGATGGGATTGGATGGGATGGGATGGGATGGGATGGGATGGGATGGGATCCCTGGGATGGGAGGGGATCCCTGGGATGGGATGGGATGGGATGGGATGGGATGGGATCCCTGGGATGGGATGGGATGGGATGGGATGGGATGGGATGGGATGGGATGGGACGGGATGGGATGGGATGGGGTGGGATGGGATGGTATCCCTGGCATGGGATGGGATGGGATGGGATGGGATCCCTGGGTTGGGATGGGATCCATGGGATGGGATGGGATGGGATGGGATGGGATGGGATGGGATGGGATGGGATGGGATGGGATGGGATGGGATGGGATAGGATGGGATGGGATGGGATGAGATGGGATAGGATGGGATCCATGGGATGGGATGTGATGGGATGGGATGGGATCCCTGGGATGGGATGGGATGGGATGGGATGGGATGGGATGGGATGGGATGGGACGGGATGGGATGGGATGGGGTGGGATGGGATGTGTTGGGATGGGATGGTATCCCTGGGATGGCATGGGATGGGATGGGATGGGATGGGATGGGATGGGATCCCTGGGATGGGATGGGATCCCAGGGATGGGATCCCTGGGATGGGATGGGATCTCTGCGATGGGATGGGATGGGATGTTATCCCTCGGATGGGATCTCTGGGATGGGATGGGATGGGATGGGATGGGATGGGATGGGACGGGATGGGATGGGATGGGATAGGTTGGGATGGGATGGGATCCCTGGGATGGGATGGGATGGGATGGGATGGGATGGGATGGGATGGGATGTGATCCCTGGGATGGGATGGGATGGGATGGGATGGGATCCCTGAGATGGGATGGGATGGGATGGGATGGGATGTGATCCCTGGGATGGGATGGGATGGGATGGGATGGGATGGGATGGGATGGGATGGGATCCCTGGGGTGGGATGGGATGGGATCCCTGAGATGGGATGGGATCCCTGAGATGGGATCCCTGGGATGAGATGGGATCCCCGGGATGGCATCCCTCGGATGGGATGGGATCTCTGCGATGGGATGGAATGGGATGTTAACCCTGGGATGGGATCTCTGGGATGGGATGGGATGGGATGGGATGGGATCCCTGGGATGGGATGGGATGGGATGGGACGGGATGGGATGGGATAGGTTGGGATGGGATGGGATCCCTGGGATGGGATGGGATGCGATCCCTGGGATGAGATGGGATGGGGTGCGATCCCTGGGATGAGATGGGATGGGATGGGATCCCTGAGATGGGATGGGATGGGATGGGATGGGATGTGATCCCTGGGATGGGATGGGATGGGATGGGATGGGATGCGATCAGTGGGATGGGATGGGACGGGATGGGATTGGATGGGATGGGATACCTGGGATGGGATCACTGGGATGTGATGGGATGGGATGGGATGGGATGGAATGGGATGGGATGGGATGGGATGGGATGGGATGGAATGGGATGGGATCCCTACGATGGGATGGGATCCCTGCGATGGGATGGGATGGGATCCCTGGGATGGGATCCCTGGGATGGGATTGGATGGGATGGGATGGGATGGGGTGGGATCCCTGGGATGGGATGGGATGGGATGGGATGGGATCCCTGGGATGGGAGGGGATCCCTGGGATGGGATGGGATGGGATTGGATGGGATGGGATGGGATGGGATCCCTGGGATGGGAGGGGATCCCTGGGATGGGATGGGATGGGATGGGATGGGATGGGATGGGATGGGGTGGGATGGGATGGGTTGGGATGGGATGGTATCCCTGGGATGGGATGGGATGGGATGGCATGGGGTGGGATGGGATGTGTTGGGATGGGATGGTATCCCCGGGATGGGATGGGATGGGATGGCATGGGATGGGATGGGATCCCTGGGGTGGGATGGGATCCAGGGGATGGGATGGGATGGGATGGGATGAGATGGGATAGGATGGGGTCCATGGGATGGGATGTGATGGGATGGGATGCCTGGGATGGGATGGGATCCCTGGGATGGGATCCCTGGGATGGTATGGGATCCCAGGGATGGGATCCCTGGGATGGGATGGGATGCCATCCCTGGGATGAGATGGGATGGGGTGCGATCCCTGGGATGAGATGGGATGGGATGGGATCCCTGAGATGGGAGGGGATGGGATGGGATGTGATCCCTGGGATGGGATGGGATGGGATGGGATGGGATGGGATGGGATGGGATCAGTGGGATGGGATGGGATGGGATGGGATTGGATGGGATGGGATACCTGGGATGGGATGCCTGGGATGGGATCCCTGGGATGGGATGGGATGGGATCTCTGGGATAGGATGGGATCCCAGGGTTGGGATCGGATCCCTGGGATGGGATTCCTGGGATGGGATGCGATCCCTGGGATGGGATCCCTGGAATGAGATGTGATCCCTGGGATGGGATGGGATGGGATGGGATGGGACCCCTGGGATGGGATGGGATGGGATGAGATCCCTGGGATGGGATGGGATGGGATGGGATGGGATCCCTGGGATGGGAGGGGATCCCTGGGATGGGATGGGATGGGATGGGATGGGATGGGTTGCGATGGGATGGAATGGGATGGGATGGGATTGGATGGGATGGGATGGGATCCCTGGGATGGGAGGGGATCCCTGGGATGGGATGGGATGGGATGGGATGGGATGGGATGGGATGGGATGGGATGGGGTGGGATGGGATGTGTTGGGATGGGATGGTATCCCTGGCATGGGATGGGATGGGATGGGATGGGATGGGATGGGATGGGATGGGATGGGATCCCTGGGTTGGGATGGGATCCATGGGATGCGATGGGATGGGATGGGATGGGATGGGATGGGATGGGATGGGATGAGATGGGATAGGATGGGATACATGGGATGGGATGTGATGGGATGGGATGGGATCCATGGGATGGGATGGGATCCCTAGGATGGGATCTCTGGGATGGGATGGGATCCCAGGGAGGGGATGGGATGGGATGGGATGGGATGGGATGGGATGGGATGGGGTGGGATGGGATGTGTTGGGATGGGATGGTATCCCTGGGATGGGATGGGATGGGATGGGATCCCTGGGTTGGGATGGGATCCATGGGATGGGATGGGATGGGATGGGATGGGATGGGATGGGATGGGATGGGATGGGATGGGATCAGATGGGATAGGATGGGATCCATGGGATGGGATGTGATGGGATGGGATGGGATCCCTGGGATGGGATCCCTGGGATGGGATCTCTGTAATGGGATGGGATGGGACGGGATGGGATGGGATGGGATGGGATCTCTGCGATGGG
Organism: Sturnus vulgaris; assembly: GCF_052056855.1. Taxonomy (NCBI): domain Eukaryota; kingdom Metazoa; phylum Chordata; class Aves; order Passeriformes; family Sturnidae; genus Sturnus; species Sturnus vulgaris. Next base: position 14,942,161 of record NC_142282.1, read on the forward strand.
ATGGGATGGGATGTTATCCCTCGGATGGGATCTCTGGGATGGGATGGGATGGGATGGGATGGGATGCGATCCCTGGGATGAGATGGGATGCGATCCCTGGGATGAGATGGGATGGGGTGCGATCCCTGGGATGAGATGGGATGGGATGGGATCCCTGAGATGGGATGGGATGGGATCCCTGGGATGGGATTGGATGGGATGGGATGGGATGGGATTGGATGGGATGAGATGGGATAGGATGGGATCCATGGGATGGGATGTGATGGGATGGGATGGGATCCTTGGGATGGGATGGGATCCCAGGGATGGGATCCCTGGGATGGGATCTCTGTAATGGGATGGGATGGGACGGGATGGGATGGGATGGGATGGGATGGGATGGGATGGGATGGGATCCCTGGGATGGGATGGGATGAGATGGGATCCCTGGGATGGGATGGGATGTGATCCGTGGGCTGAGATGGGATGGGATGGATGGGATCCCTGAAATGGGATGGGATGGGATCCCGCGTATGGGATGCCTGGGATGGGATTGCGTGGGATGGGATGGGATGGCATGGGATCCCGGGGATGGCATCCCTCGGATGGGAAGGGATCGCTGCGATGGGATGGAATGGGATGTTATCCCTGGGATGGGATCTCTGGGATGGGATGGGATGGGATGGGATGGGACGGGATGGGACGGGATGGGACGGGATGGGATAGGTTGGGATGGGATGGGATCCCTGGGATGGGATGGGATGCGATCCCTGGGATGAGATCGGATGGGGTGCGATCCCTGGGATGAGATGGGATGGGATGGGATGGGATGGGATCCCTACGATGGGATGGGATCCCTGCGACGGGTGGGGATGGGATGGGATCCCTGGGATGGGATCCCTGGGATGGGATTGGATGGGATGGGATGGGATGGGGTGGGATCCCTGGGATGGGATGGGATGGGATGGGATGGGATGGGATGGGATCGGATGGGATCCCTGGGATGGGATTAGATCCCTGGGATGGGATCCCTCGGAAGGGATGGGGTTCCGGGGATGGGATGGGATCCCTTGGATGGGATGGGATTCCTGGAAGTGGATGGGATGGGATTCCTGGGATGGGAATGGATGGGATGGGATGGGATGGGATGGGATGGGATGGGATGGGATGGGATGGGATCCCTACGATGGGATGGGATCCCTGCGATGGGATGGGATGGGATGGGATCCCTGGGTTGGGATCCCTGGGATGGGATTGGATGGGATGGGATGGGATGGGATGGGATCCCTGGGATGGGATGGGATGGGATGGGATGGCATCCCTGGGATGGCATCCCTGGGATGGGATGGGACCCCTTGGATAGGATGGGATCCCAGGGTTGGGATCGGATCCCTGGGCTGGGATTGCTGGGATGGGATGCGATCCCTGGGATGGGATCCCTGGAATGAGATGTGATCCCTGGGATGGGATGGGATGGGATGGGATGGGATGGGATGGCATGGGATGGCATCCCTGGGATGGGATGGGATGGGATGGGATGGGATGGGATGGGATGGGATGGGATGGGATGGGATGGGATGGGATGGGGTAGGTTGGGAAGGGATGGGATCCCTGGGATGGGATGGGATGCGATCCCTGGGATGAGATGGGATGGGATGGGATCCCTGGGATGGGATGGGATCCCTGGGATGGGATTGGGTGGGATGGGATGGGATCTCTGGGATTGGATGGGATGCGATCCCTGGGATGAGATGGGATGGGATGGGATCCCAGGGGTGGGATGGGATGGGATGGGATGGGATCAGTGGGATGGGATGGGATGGGATGGGATGGGATGGGATGGGATTGGATGGGATGGGATACCTGGGATGGGATGCCTGGGATGGGATCCCTGGGATGGGATGGGATGGGATCTCTGGGATAGGATGGGATCCCAGGGTTGGGATCGGATCCCTGGGATGGGATCCCTGGAATGAGATGTGATCCCTGGGATGGGATGGGATGGGATGGGATGGGACCCCTGGGATGGGATGGGATGGGATGAGATCCCTGGGATGGGATGGGATATGATGGGATGGGATGGGATGGGATCCCTGGGATGGGAGGGGATCCCTGGGATGGGATGGGATGGGATGGGATGGGATGGGATGGGATGGGATTGGATGGGATGGGATGGGATGGGATGGGATGGGATGGGATGGGATCCCTGGGATGGGAGGGGATCCCTGGGATGGGATGGGATGGGATGGGATGGGATGGGATGGGATCCCTGGGATGGGATGGGATGGGATGGGATGGGATGGGATGGGATGGGATGGGACGGGATGGGATGGGATGGGGTGGGATGGGATGGTATCCCTGGCATGGGATGGGATGGGATGGGATGGGATGGGATGGGATGGGATGGGATCCCTGGGTTGGGATGGGATCCATGGGATGGGATGGGATGGGATGGGATGGGATGGGATGGGATGGGATGGGATGGGATGGGATGGGATGGGATGGGATGGGATAGGATGGGATGGGATGGGATGAGATGGGATAGGATGGGATCCCTGGGATGGGATGGGATGGGATGGGATGGGATGGGATGGGATGGGACGGGATGGGATGGGATGGGGTGGGATGGGATGTGTTGGGATGGGATGGTATCCCTGGGATGGCATGGGATGGGATGGGATGGGATGGGATGGGATGGGATGGGATGGGATGGGATCCCTGGGATGGGATGGGATCCCAGGGATGGGATCCCTGGGATGGGATGGGATCTCTGCGATGGGATGGGATGGGATGTTATCCCTCGGATGGGATCTCTGGGATGGGATGGGATGGGATGGGATGGGATGGGATGGGATGGGATGGGATGGGACGGGATGGGATGGGATAGGTTGGGATGGGATGGGATCCCTGGGATGGGATGGGATGGGATGGGATGGGATGGGATGTGATCCCTGGGATGGGATGGGATGGGATGGGATGGGATGGGATCCCTGAGATGGGATGGGATGGGATGGGATGGGATGGGATGGGATGGGATGTGATCCCTGGGATGGGATGGGATGGGATGGGATGGGATGGGATGGGATGGGATGGGATCCCTGGGGTGGGATGGGATGGGATCCCTGAGATGGGATGGGATCCCTGAGATGGGATCCCTGGGATGAGATGGGATCCCCGGGATGGCATCCCTCGGATGGGATGGGATCTCTGCGATGGGATGGAATGGGATGTTAACCCTGGGATGGGATCTCTGGGATGGGATGGGATGGGATGGGATGGGATGGGATCCCTGGGATGGGATGGGATGGGATGGGACGGGATGGGATGGGATAGGTTGGGATGGGATGGGATCCCTGGGATGGGATGGGATGCGATCCCTGGGATGAGATGGGATGGGGTGCGATCCCTGGGATGAGATGGGATGGGATGGGATCCCTGGGATGGGAGGGGATCCCTGGGATGGGATGGGATGGGATGGGATCCCTGAGATGGGCTGGGATCCATGGGATGGGATGGGATGGGATGGGATGGGATGGGATGGCATCCCTGGGATGGCATCCCTGGGATGGGATGGGACCCCTTGGATAGGATGGGATCCCAGGGTTGGGATCGGATCCCTGGGCTGTGATTGCTGGGATGGGATGCGATCCCTGGGATGGGATCCCTGGAATGAGATGTGATCCCTGGGATGGGATGGGATGGGATGGCATGGGATGGCATCCCTGGGATGGGATGGGAGGGCATGGGATGGGATGGGATGGGATGGGATGGGATGGAATGGGATGGGGTAGGTTGGGAAGGGATGGGTTCCCTGGGATGGGATGGGATGCGATCCCTGGGATGAGATGGGATGGGATGGGATCCCTGGGATGGGATGGGCTCCCTGGGATGGGATTGGGTGGGATGGGATGGGATGGGATAGGTTGGGATGGGATGGGATCTCTGGGATTGGATGGGATGCGATCCCTGGGATGAGATGGGATGGGATGGGATCGCAGGGGTGGGATGGGATGGGATGGGATGGGATCAGTGGGATGGGATGGGATGGGATGGGATGGGATGGGATTGGATGGGATGGGATACCTGGGATGGGATGCCTGGGATGGGATCCCTGGGATGGGATGGGATGGGATCTCTGGGATAGGATGGGATCCCAGGGTTGGGATCGGATCCCTGGGATGGGATCCCTGGAATGAGATGTGATCCCTGGGATGGGATGGGATGGGATGGGATGGGACCCCTGGGATGGGATGGGATGGGATGAGATCCCTGGGATGGGATGGGATATGATGGGATGGGATGGGATGGGATCCCTGGGATGGGAGGGGATCCCTGGGATGGGATGGGATGGGATGGGATGGGATGGGATGGGATGGGATGGGATTGGATGGGATGGGATGGGATGGGATGGGATGGGATCCCTGGGATGGGAGGGGATCCCTGGGATGGGATGGGATGGGATGGGATGGGATGGGATGGGGTGGGATGGGATGGGTTGGGATGGGATGGTATCCCTGGCATGGGATGGGATGGGATGGGATGGGATGGGATCCCTGGGTTGGGATGGGATCCATGGGATGGGATGGGATGGGATGGGATGGGATGGGATGGGATGGGATGGGATGGGATGGGATGGGATGGGATGGGATGGGATAGGATGGGATGGGATGGGATGAGATGGGATAGGATGGGATCCATGGGATGGGATGTGATGGGATGGGATGGGATCCCTGGGATGGGATGGGATGGGATGGGATGGGATGGGATGGGATGGGATGGGATGGGATGGGATGGGATGGGATGGGACGGGATGGGATGGGATGGGGTGGGATGGGATGTGTTGGGATGGGATGGTATCCCTGGGAGGGGTTGGGATGGGATGGGATGGGATGGGATGGGATGGGATGGGATGGGATGGGATGGGATCCCTGGGATGGGATGGGATCCCAGGGATGGGATCCCTGGGATGGGATGGGATCTCTGCGATGGGATGGGATGGGATGTTATCCCTCGGATGGGATCTCTGGGATGGGATGGGATGGGATGGGATGGGACGGGATGGGATGGGATAGGTTGGGACGGGATGGGATCCCTGGGATGGGATGGGATGGGATGGGATGGGATGGGATGGGATGGGATGGGATGGGATGGGATGTGATCCCTGGGATGGGATGGGATGGGATGGGATCCCTGGGGTGGGATGGGATGGGATCCCTGAGATGGGATGGGATCCCTGAGATGGGATCCCTGGGATGGGATGGGATCCCCGGGATGGCATCCCTCGGATGGGATGGGATCTCTGCGATGGGATGGAATGGGATGTTATCCCTGGGATGGGATCTCCGGGATGGGATGGGATGGGATGGGATGGGATGGGACGGGATGGGATGGGATAGGTTGGGATGGGATGGGATCCCTGGGATGGGATGGGATGCGATCCCTGGGATGAGATGGGATGGGGTGCGATCCCTGGGATGAGATGGGATGGGATGGGATCCCTGAGATGGGATGGGATGGGATGGGATGTGATCCCTGGGATGGGATGGGATGGGATGGGATGGGATCAGTGGGATGGGATGGGACGGGATGGGATTGGATGGGATGGGATACCTGGGATGGGATGCCTGGGATGGGATCCCTGGGATGGGATGGGATGGGATCTCTGGGATAGGATGGGATCCCAGGGTTGGGATCGGATCCCTGGGATGGGATCACTGGGATGTGATGGGATGGGATGGGATGGGATGGGATGGGATGGGATGGGATGGAATGGGATGGGATGGGATGGGATGGAATGGGATGGGATCCCTACGATGGGATGGGATCCCTGCGATGGGATGGGATGGGATCCCTGGGATGGGATCCCTGGGATGGGATTGGATGGGATGGGATGGTATGGGGTGGGATCCCTGGGATGGGATGGGATGGGATGGGATCCCTGGGATGGGAGGGGATCCCTGGGATGGGATGGGATGGGATTGGATGGGATGGGATGGGATGGGATCCCTGGGATGGGAGGGGATCCCTGGGATGGGATGGGATGGGATGGGATGGGATGGGATGGGATGGGATGGGGTGGGATGGGATGTGTTGGGATGGGATGGTATCCCCGGGATGGGATGGGATGGGATGGCATGGGATGGGATGGGATCCCTGGGGTGGGATGGGATCCAGGGGATGGGATGGGATGGGATGGGATGAGATGGGATAGGATGGGATCCCTGAGATGGGATGGGATGGGATGGGATGGGATGGGATGTGATCCCTGGGATGGGATGGGATGGGATGGGATCCCTGAGATGGGATGGGATCCCTGGGATGGGATCACTGGGATGTGATGGGATGTGATGGGACGGGATGGAATGGGATGGAATGGGATGGGATGGGATGGGATCCCTGGGATGGGATGGGATCCCTGGGATGGGGTCCCTGGGATGGGATGGGATGGGATCCCTACGATGGGATGGGATCCCTGGGATGGGATGGGATGGGATGGGATCCCTGGGATGGGATCCCTTGGATGGGATTGGATGGGATGGGATGGGATGGGATCCTTGGGATGGGATGGGATGGGATCCCTGGGATGGGGTGGGATGCCTGGGATGCGGTCCCTTGGATGGGATGGGATGGGATGGGATGGGATCCCTGCGATGAAATGGGATGCGATTGGATGCCTGGGATTGGATGGGATGGCATCCCTGGGTTGGGATCCCTGGAATGTGATCCCTCGTATGGGATGGCATCCCTGGAATGGGATGGAATCCCTGGGATGGGATCGCTGGGATGGGATGGGATACCTGGGATGGGATCCCTGGGATTGATGGGATGGGATGGGATGGGATGGGATGGGATGGGATGGGATGGGATGGGATCCCTGGGATGGGAGGGGATCCTTGGGATGGGATGGGATGGGATGGGATGGGATGGGATGGGATGGGATGCGATGGGATGGGATGGGATGGGATGGGATGGGATGGGATGGGATGCGGTGGGATGGGATGTGTTGGGATGGGAGGGTATCCCTGGGATGGGATGGGATGGGATGGGATCCCTGGGTTGGGATGGGATCCATGGGATGGGATGGGATGGGATGGGATGGGATGGGATGGGATGGGATGGGATGGGATGGGATGAGATGGGATAGGATGGGATCCATGGGGGGGGATGTGATGGGATGGGATGGGATCCCTGGGATGGGATGGGATCCCTGGGATGGGATCCCCGGGATGGGATCCCCGGGATGGCATCCCTCGGATGGGATGGGATCGCTGCGATGGGATGGAATGGGATGTTATCCCTGGGATGGGATCTCTGGGATGGGATGGGATGGGATGGGATGGGATGGGATGGGATGGGACGGGATGGGACGGGATGGGACGGGACGGGATGGGATAGGTTGGGATGGGATGGGATCCCTGGGATGGGATGGGATGCGATCCCTGGGATGAGATGGGATGGGGTGCGATCCCTGGGATGAGATGGGATGGGATGGGATCCCTGAGATGGGATGGGATGGGATGGGATTGGATCCCTGGGATGGGATGGGATGGGATGGGATCCCTGAGATGGGATGGGATCCCTGGGATGGGATCACTGGGATGTGATGGAATGGGATGGGATGGGATGGGATCCCTGGGATGGGATCCCTGGGATGGGATTGGATGGGATGGGATGGGATGGGATCCCTGGGATGGGATTAGATCCCTGGGATGGGATCCCTCGGAAGGGATGGGGTCCCTGGGATGGGATGGGATCCCTTGGATGGGATGGGATTCCTGGAAGTGGATGGGATGGGATTCCTGGGATGGGAATGGATGGGATGGGATGGGATGGGATGGGATGGGATGGGATGGGATGGGATGGGATGGGATGGGATGGGATGGGATGGGATGGGATGGCATGGGATGGGATGGGATGGCATGGGATGGGATGGGATGGCATGGGATGGGATGGGATGGGATCCCTGGGATGGGATCCCTGTGATGGGATGGGATCCCTGTGATGGGATGGGATCCCTGGGATGGGATCCCAGGGATGGGATGGGATGGGATGGGATGGGATAGGTTGGGATGGGATGGGATCCCTGGGATGGGATGGGATGCGATCCCTGGGATGTGATGGGATGGGATGGGATCCCTGGGGTGGGATGGGATGGGATCCCTGAGATGGGATGGGATCCCTGGAATGGGATCCCTGGGATGGGATGGGATCCCCGGGATGGCATCCCTCGGATGGGATGGGATCTCTGCGATGGGATGGGATGGGATGTTATCCCTGGGATGGGATGGGATGGGATGGGATGGGACGGGATGGGATGGGATAGGTTGGGATGGGATGGGATCCCTGGGATGGGATGGGATGCGATCCCTGGGATGAGATGGGATGGGGTGCGATCCTGGGATGAGATGGGATGGGATCCCTGAGATGGGATGGGATGGGATGGGATGGGATGGGATGGGATGTGATCCCTGGGATGGGATGGGATGGGATGGGATGGGATCCCTGAGATGGGATGGGATCCCTGGGATGGGATCACTGGGATGTGATGGAATGGGATGGGATGGGATAGGATGGGATGGGATGGGATGGGATTGGATGGGATGGGATGGGATGGGATCCCTGGGATGGGAGGGGATCCCTGGGATGGGATGGGATGGGATGGGATGGGATCCCTGAGATGGGCTGGGATCCATGGGATGGGATGGGATGGGATGGGATGGGATGGGATGGGATGGGATGGGATGGGATGGGATCCCTGGGATGGGAGGGGATCCCTGGGATGGGATGGGATGGGATGGGATGGGATTGGATGGGATGGGATGGGATGGGATCCCTGGGATGGGAGGGGATCCCTGGGATGGGATGGGATGGGATGGGATCCCTCGGTTGGGATGGGATCCATGGGATGGGATGGGATGGGATGGGATGGGATGGGATGGGATGGGATGGGATGAGATGGGATAGGATGGGATCCATGGGATGGGATGTGATGGGATGGGATGGGATCCCTGGGATGGGATGGGATCCCTGGGATGGGATCCCTGGGATGGGATGGGATCCCCGGGATGGTATCCCTCGGATAGGATGGGATCTCTGCGATTGGATGGGATGGGATGTTATCCCTGGGATGGGATCTCTGGGATGGGATGGGATGGGATGGGACGGGATGGGATGGGATGGGACGGGATGGGTTGGGATAGGTTGGGATGGGATGGGATCCCTGGGATGGGATGGGGTGCGATCCCTGGGATGAGATGGGATGGGATGGGATCCCTGAGATGGGATGGGATGGGATGGGATGGGATGGGATGGGATGGGATGGGATCCCTCGGAAGGGATGGGATCCCTGGGATGGGATCACTGGGATGTGATGGGATTGGATGGAATGGGATGGGATGGGATGGGATGGGATCCCTACGATGGGATGGGATCCCTGCCACGGGATGGGATGGGATGGGATCCCTGGGATGGGATTGGATGGGATGGGATGGGATGGGGTGGGATCCCTGGGATGGGATGGGATGGGATGGGATCGGAGGGGATCCCTGGGATGGGATTAGATCCCTGGGATGGGATCCCTCGGAAGGGATGGGGTTCCGGGGATGGGATGGGATCCCTTGCATTGGATGGGATTCCTGGAAGTGGGTGGGATGGGATTCCTGGGATGGGAATGGATGGGATGGGATGGGATGGATGGGATGGGATGGGATGGGATGGGATGGGATGGGATGGGATCCCTACGATGGGATGGGATCCCTGCGATGGGATGGGATGGGACGGGATCCCTGGGTTGGGATCCCTGGGATGGGATTGGATGGGATGGGATGGGATGGGATGGGATGGGGTGGGATCCCTGGGATGGGATGGGATGGGATGGGATGGGATCCCTGGGATGGGATTAGATCCCTGGGATGGGATCCCTCGGAAGGGATGGGGTCCCTGGGATGGGATGGGATCCCTTGGATGGGATGGGATTCCTGGAAGTGGATGGGATGGGATTTTTGGGATGGGAATGGATGGGATGGGATGAGATGGGATGGGATGGGATGGGATGGGATGGGATAGGATGGGATCCATGGGATGGGATGTGATGGGATGGGATGGGATCCCTGGGATGGGATGGGATCCCTGGGATGGGATCTCTGGGATGGGATGGGATCCCAGGGATGGGATGGGATGGGACGGGATGGGATGGGATGGGGTGGGATGGGATGTGTTGGGATGGGATGGTATCCCTGGGATGGGATGGGATGGGATGGGATGGGATGGGATGGGATCCCTGGGTTGGGATGGGATCCATGGGATGGGATGGGATGGGATGGGATGGGATCAGATGGGATAGGATGGGATCCATGGGATGGGATGTGATGGGATGGGATGGGATCCCTGGGATGGGATGGGATCTCAGGGATGGGATCCCTGGGATGGGATGGGATCTCTGCGATGGGATGGGATGGGATGTTATCCCTCGGATGGGATCTCTGGGATGGGATGGGATGGGATGGGACGGGATGGGATGGGATAGGTTGGGATGGGATGGGATCCCTGGGATGGGATGGGATGGCATGGGATGGGATGGGATGGGATCCCTGGGATGGGATCCCTGTGATGGGATGGGATCCCTGGGATGGGACGGGATCCCTGGGATAGGATGGGATCCCAGGGTTGGGATCGGACCCCTGGGATGGGAACCCTGGGATGGGATGGGATCCCTGGGAAGGGATGGGATGGTATGGGATGTGTTTTGGTCCCTGGGATGGGATGGGATTCCTGGGATGGGATGGGAAGGGATGGGATGGGATGGGATCCCTGGGATGGGATGGGATGGGATCCCTTGGATAGGATGGGATCCCAGGGTTGGGATCGGATCCCTGGGATGGGATTCCTTGGATGGGATGCGATCCCTGGGATGGGATCCCTGGAATGAGATGTGATCCCTGGGATGGGATGGGATGGCATGGGATGGCATGGGATGGGATGGGATCAGATGGGATAGGATGGGATGGGATGGGATTGGATGGGATGGGATACCTGGGATGGGATGCCTGGTATGGCATCCCTGGGATGGGATGGGATGGGATCTCTGGCATAGGATGGGATCCCAGGGTTGGGATCGGATCCCTGGGATGGGATTCCTGGGATGGGATGCGATCCCTGGGATGGGATCCCTGGAATGAGATGTGATCCCTGGGATGGGATGGGATGGGACCCCTGGGATGGGATGGGAAGGGATGAGATCCCTAGGATGGGATGGGATGTGTTGGGATGGGATGGTATCCCTGGGATGGGATGGGATGGGATGGGATCCCTGGGTTGGGATGGGATCCATGGGATGGGATGGGATGGGATGGGATGGGATGGGATGGGATGGGACGGGATGGGATCAGATGGGATAGGATGGGATCCATGGGATGGGATGTGATGGGATGGGATGGGATCCCTGGGATGGGATGGGATCCCAGGGATGGGATCCCTGGGATGGGATGGCATCTCTGCGATGGGATGGGATGGGATGGGATGTTATCCCTCGGATGGGATCTCTGGGATGGGATGGGACGGGATGGGATGGGACGGGATGGGATGGGATAGGTTGGGATGGGATGGGATCCCTGGGATGGGATGGGATGCGATCCCTGGGATGAGATGGGATGGGGTGCGATCCCTGGGATGAGATGGGATGGGATGGGATCCCTGAGATGGGATGGGATGGGATGGGATGGGATGGGATGGGATGGGATGGGATAGGATGGGATGGGATGGGATGTGATCCCTGGGATGGGATGGGATGGGATGGGATGGGATGGGATGGGATGGGATGGGATCCCTCGGAAGGGATGGGATCCCTGGGATGGGATCACTGGGATGTGATGGGATGGGATGGGATGGAATGGGATGGGATGGGATGGGATGGGATGGGATGGGATGGAATGGGATGGGATGGGATGGGATGGGATGGGATGGGATGGGATGGGATGGGATGGGATGGGATGGGATGGGATGGGGTGGGATGGAATGGGATGGGATCCCTACGATGGGATGGGATCCCTGCGATGGGATGGGATGGGATCCCTGGGATGGGATGGGATGGGATCCCTGGGATGGGGTGGGATGCCTGGGATGCGGTCCCTTGGATGGGATGGGATGGGATCCCTTCGATGGGATGGGATCCCTGCGATGGGATGGGATCCCTGGGATGGGATGGTATGGGATGGGATGGGATGGGATTGGATGGGATGGCATTGGATGGGATGGGATGGGATGGGATGGGATCCTTGGGATGGGATGGGATGGGATCCCTGGGATGGGGTGGGATGCCTGGGATGCGGTCCCTTGGATGGGATGGGATGGGATCCCTTCGATGGGATGGGATCCCTGAGATGGGATGGGATCCCTGGGATGGGATCACTGGGATGTGATGGAATGGGATGGGATGGGATGGGATGGGATCCCTGGGATGGGATCCCTGGGGTGGGGTCCCTGGGATGGGATGGGATCCCTACGATGGGATGGGATCCCTGCGATGGGATGGGATTGGATGGGATCCCTGGGATGGGATCCCTGGGATGGGATTGGATGGGATGGGATGGGATGGGGTGGGATCCCTGGGATGGGATGGGATCCCTTGGATGGGATTCCTGGAAGTGGATGGGATGGGATTCCTGGGATGGGAATGGATGGGATGGGATGGGATGGGATGGGATGGGATGGGATGGGATGGGATGGCATGGGATGGCATGGGATGGCATGGGATGGGATGGGATGGCATGGGATGGCATGGGATGGGATCCCTGGGATGGGATCCCTGTGATGGGATGGGATCCCTGGGATGGGACGGGATCCCTGGGATAGGATGGGATCCCAGGGTTGGGATCGGACCCCTGGGATGGGAACCCTGGGATGGAATGGGATCCCTGGGAAGGGATGGGATGGTATGGGATGTGTTTTGGTCCCTGGGATGGGATGGGATCCCTGGGATGGGATGGGAAGGGATGGGATGGGATGGGATGGGATCCCTGGGATGGGATCCCAGGGATGGGATGGGATGGGATGGGATGGGATAGGTTGGGATGGGATGGGATCCCTGGGATGGGATGGGATGCGATCCCTGGGATGTGATGGGATGGGATGGGATCCCTGGGGTGGGATGGGATGGGATCCCTGAGATGGGATGGGATCCCTGGAATGGGATCCCTGGGATGGGATGGGATCCCCGGGATGGCATCCCTCGGATGGGATGGGATCTCTGCGATGGGATGGGATGGGATGTTATCCCTGGGATGGGATGGGATGGGATGGGATGGGATGGGATGGGATGGGATGGGATGGGATGGGATGGGACGGGATGGGATGGGATAGGTTGGGATGGGATGGGATCCCTGGGATGGGATGGGATGCGATCCCTGGGATGAGATGGGATGGGGTGCGATCCTGGGATGAGATGGGATGGGATGGGATCCCTGAGATGGGATGGGATGGGATGGGATGGGATGGGATGGGATGGGATGGGATGGGATGGGATGGGATGTGATCCCTGGGATGGGATGGGATGGGATGGGATGGGATGGGATGGGATCCCTGAGATGGGATGGGATCCCTGGGATGGGATCACTGGGATGTGATGGAATGGGATGGGATGGGATGGGATGGGATTGGATGGGATGGGATGGGATGGGATCCCTGGGATGGGAGGGGATCCCTGGGATGGGATGGGATGGGATGGGATCCCTGAGATGGGCTGGGATCCATGGGATGGGATGGGATGGGATGGGATGGGATGGGATGGGATGGGATGGGATGGGATGGGATGGGATGGGATCCCTGGGATGGGAGGGGATCCCTGGGATGGGATGGGATGGGATGGGATTGGATGGGATGGGATGGGATCCCTGGGATGGGAGGGGATCCCTGGGATGGGATGGGATGGGATGGGATCCCTCGGTTGGGATGGGATCCATGGGATGGGATGGGATGGGATCAGATGGGATAGGATGGGATCCATGGGATGGGATGTGATGGGATGGGATGGGATCCCTGGGATGGGATGGGATCCCAGGGATGGGATCCCTGGGATGGGATGGCATCTCTGCGATGGGATGGGATGGGATGGGATGTTATCCCTAGGATGGGATCTCTGGGATGGGATGGGATGGGATGGGATGCGATGGGATGGGACGGGATGGGATGGGACGGGATGGGATGGGATAGGTTGGGATGGGATGGGATCCCTGGGATGGGATGGGATGCGATCCCTGGGATGAGATGGGATGGGGTGCGATCCCTGGGATGAGATGGGATGGGATGGGACCCCTGAGATGGGATGGATGGGATAGGATGGGATGGGATGGGATGTGATCCCTGGGATGGGATGGGATGGGATGGGATGGGATCCCTCGGAAGGGATGGGATCCCTGGGATGGGATCACTGGGATGTGATGGGATCCCAGGGATGGGATCCCTGGGATGGGATGGGATCTCTGCGATGGGATGGGATGGGATGTTATCCCTGGGATGGGATCTCTGGGATTGGATGGGATGGGATGGGATGGGATGGGATGAGATGGGATAGGATGGGATCCCTGAGATGGGATGGGATGGGATGGGATGGGATGTGATCCCTGGGATGGGATGGGATGGGATGGGATGGGATCCCTGAGACGGGATGGGATCCCTGTGATGGGATCACTGGGATGTGATGGGATGTGATGGGACGGGATGGAATGGGATGGAATGGGATGGGATGGGATGGGATAGGATGGGATGGGATGGGGATGGGATGGGATCCCTGGGATGGATGGGATCCCTGGGATGGGGTCCCTGGGATGGGATGGGATGGGATGGGATCCCTACGATGGGATGGGATCCCTGGGATGGGATGGGATGGGATCCCTGGGATGGGATCTCTGGGATGGGATTGGATGGGATGGGATGGGATGGGATCCTTGGGATGGGATGGGATGGGATTCCTGGGATGGGGTGGGATGCCTGGGATGCAGTCCCTTGGATGGGATGGGATGGGATCCCTTCGATGGGATGGGATCCCTGCGATGGGATGGGATCCCTGGGATGGGATGGTATGGGATGGGATGGGATGGGATTGGATGGGATGGGATTGGATGGGATGGGATGGGATGGGATGGGATGGGATCCCTGGGATGGGGTGGGATGCCTGGGATGCG
>NC_142282.1:14962315-14964815 GCF_052056855.1 Sturnus vulgaris
TGGGATTGGATGGGATGGGATGGGATGGGATGGGATCCTTGGGATGGGATGGGATGGGATCCCTGGGATGGGGTGGGATGCCTGGGATGCGGTCCCTTGGATGGGATGGGATGGGATCCCTTCGATGGGATGGGATCCCTGCGATGGGATGGGATCCCTGGGATGGGATGGTATGGGATGGGATGGGATGGGATTGGATGGGATGGGATTGGATGGGATGAGATGGGATAGGATGGGATCCATGGGATGGGATGTGATGGGATGGGATGGGATCCCTGGGATGGGATGGGATCCCTGGGATGGGATCTCTGGAATGGGATGGGTTGTGACGGGATGGGATGGGATGGGATGGGATGGGATGGGATGGGATGGGACGGGACGGGATGGGATAGGTTGGGATGAGATGGGATCCCTGGGATGGGATGGGATGCGATCCGTGGGCTGAGATGGGATGGGATGGATGGGATCCCTGAAATGGGATGGGATGGGATCCCGCGTATGGGATGCCTGGGATGGGATTGGGTGGGATGGGATGGGGTGGGATCCCTGGGATGGGATGGGATGGGATCCCCGGGATGGGATGGGATGGGATCCCTGGGATGGGATGGGATGGGATGGGATGGGATGGGATGGCATCCCTGCGATGAAATGGGATGCGATTGGATGCCTGGGATTGGATGGGCTGGCATCCCTGGGTTGGTATCCCTGGAATGTGATCCCCCGTATGGGATGGCATCCCTGGAATGGGATGAAATCCCTGGGTTGGGATCCCTGGGATGGGATGGGATACCTGGGATGGGATCCCTGGGATTGATGGGATGGGATGGGATGGGATGGGATGGGATGGGATGGGATGGGATGGGATGGGATGGGATGGGATCCCTGGGATGGGAGGGGATCCCTGGGATGGGATGGGATGGGATGGGATGGGATGGGATGGGATGGGATGGGATGGGATGGGATGGGATGGGATGGGATGGGATTGGATGGGATGGGATGGGATGGGATCCCTGGGATGGGAGGGGATCCCTGGGATGGGATGGGATGGGATGGGATGCGATGGGATGGGATGGGATGGGACGGGATGGGATGGGATGGGATGGGGTGGGATGGGATGTGTTGGGATGGGAGGGTATCCCTGGGATGGGATGGGATGGGATGGGATGGGATGGGATGGGATCCCTGGGTTGGGATGGGATCCATGGGATGGGATGGGATGGGATGGGATGGGATGGGATGGGATGGTATGGGATGGGATGGGATGGGATGGGATGAGATGGGATAGGATGGGATCCATGGGGGGGGATGTGATGGGATGGGATGGGATCCCTGGGATGGGATGGGATCCCTGGGATGGGATCCCTGGGATGGGATGGGATCCCCGGGATGGCATCCCTCGGATGGGATGGGATCGCTGCGATGGGATGGAATGGGATGTTATCCCTGGGATGGGATCTCTGGGATGGGATGGGATGGGATGGGATGGGATGGGATGGGATGGGATGGGATGGGACGGGATGGGACGGGACGGGATGGGATAGGTTGGGATGGGATGGGATCCCTGGGATGGGATGGGATGCGATCCCTGGGATGCGATGGGATGGGGTGCGATCCCTGGGATGAGATGGGATGGGATGGGATCCCTGAGATGGGATGGGATGGGATGAGATGGGATGGGATGGGATGTGATCCCTGGGATGGGATGGGATGGGATGGGATCCCTGAGATGGGATGGGATCCCTGGGATGGGATCACTGCGATGTGATGGAATGGGATGGGATGGGATGGGATGGGATGGGATCCCTGGGATGGGATCCCTGGGATGGGGTCCCTGGGATGGGATGGGATCCCTACGATGGGATGGGATCCCTGCGATGGGATGGGATTGGATGGGATCCCTGGGATGGGATCCCTGGGATGGGATTGGATGGGATGGGATGGGATGGGGTGGGATCCCTGGGATGGGATGGGATGGGATGGGATGGGATGGGATCCCTGGGATGGGATTAGATCCCTGGGATGGGATCCCTCGGAAGGGATGGGGTCCCTGGGATGGGATGGGATCCCTTGGATGGGATTCCTGGAAGTGGATGGGATGGGATTCCTGGGATGGGAATGGATGGGATGGGATGGGATGGGATGGGATGGGATGGCATGGGATGGCATGGGATGGGATGGGATGGCATGGGATGGCATGGGATGGGATCCCTGGGATGGGATCCCTGTGATGGGATGGGATCCCTGGGATGGGACGGGATCCCTGGGATAGGATGGGATCCCAGGGTTGGGATCGGACCCCTGGGATGGGAACCCTGGGATGGGATGGGATCCCTGGGAAGGGATGGGATGGTATGGGATGTGTTTTGGTCCCTGGGATGGGATGGGATCCCTGGGATGGGATGGGAAGGGATGGGATAAGATGGGATGGGATCCCTGGGATGGGATCCCAGGGATGGGATGGGATGGGATGGGATGGGATGGGATGGGATAGGTTGGGATG
>NC_142282.1:14969815-14984815 GCF_052056855.1 Sturnus vulgaris
TCGAGGGCCTTCTTTCCAGGTGATGGCTGCCCTCCTCGATTTCTTTCCGGCGTCCGTGAAGGCTGTAATGGCGCCCGCTATCGGCTGCTCCGATCGTGTTGGCTTTGATACCCAGTCCCAGTTTCCTAGCCACTGAAGGTGACGTGGTGTCAGCGGTCCGGTGTGGATGGCTGCTCCGACTTCCAGCAAGGCCGTTTGTAGATCTCCTGAATTGAGGAGATACCAATCTAAGTCCTCCTTTTTCATGGGCAAATAAATTGTTGTTGGGCTCGTTCCGGTGATTTCCATGATCCTTACGCGACCCTTACGAATTAAGGTGGCTACTTCTGCGATTTTTGTGCTGATTGTCCTTTTTGCTTGTAAAGGTGGGGTTATCCATTCTAGTACCCGTGTCTCCCGCGTTTTCTTTTGTAACTGTGTGAGTGCACCGAGTAGGTGGTTGGCAGTACTCCAGATGGTAAGATCGATGGGCGAGGAGATATCTCGGCGAGAGACAAACCCCTCATCGATGCAGCGTATAATACCCTTGAGGGCTTCATGTTGTTGTGGGGTCACGGTTACGGGTGCGGTTGGGTCAGTTCCTTTAAGTAGTGGCCTGAGGGAGTCTAGCAAGGAGTTGGGTATCCCAACAATCGGCTTGAGCCATTGCAGATCTCCTAGCAGTCGCTGTGCCTCATTTAGAGTGGTGATCTTTGTTGCAAGCTGGAGCTTCTGTGGCCGTACGATTTGGCCTGTGATAGACCACCCCAAGTACTTCCATGGTGTGGATCGCTGTATTTTTTCTTGAGCTATTATGAGGGATGCCTTTGCTAGGGTGCTTTGAATTTCCTGCATCTGAGTGTCTGTAAATGCTGATTCTTGAGCAAAGAGGATATCATCCATATAATGATAAATAATTGTGTTGGGCCACTGTATCCTCAATGGTTGTAATGCGGCATCAACATACAGTTGGCACAGGGTAGGCGAGTTTTTCATTCCTTGTGGAAGAACAGTCCATTCATACCGTTTATCAGGTTCTTCTCTGTTTATTGCTGGTAGGGTGAACGCAAATCTTTTAGTATCTTGAGGGTGTAAGGCTATAGTGAAGAAGCAGTCCTTTAGATCAATGATTAGAAGAGGCCAATGCTGTGGGAGCATTGCTGGGTTGGGGAGGCCTGGTTGTAATGCCCCCATTGCCTCCATCTGATTATTTACTGCTCTTAAATCGTGCAGAAGACGATATTTTCCTGACTTCTTTTTGATCACAAAAATTGGCGTGTTCCATGGGCTTGTTGAGAGTTTTAAATGTCCTTGTTGGAATTGTTCTTTTACGAGTTGATGTGCTTGTATTAGACTTTCCCTTTTTAGAGGCCATTGCTTAACCATTACCGGTTCATTGGTAGTCCAGGTGATTGGGATCGGGAAAGTCCAAGCAATGGCAATTACTCCAAAGGGTGCTCGTTGGATAAAATGACCCCCATCTGAGCCAAGATGTCCCTTCCAATCAAGCAATGTACCGATGGCGGTAACGCAACTACGGACAACACAGTCACCAAATCTTGCCCATCTATAGTGACCCTTACTGGAGGAGTTTTTCTGGCAAGGGTGAACCCTCCGACGCCCGTCACGGTATCCGTAGTTTGCACCGATGGCCAGTTGTGGGGCCATTTTTCTGGTGAGACAATGCTGGTATCTGCCCCAGTGTCTAGGAGTCCCATCATTTTTATTGTCTCTCCTGCATAGGTTAGTTTCACTTTCTTTTTGGGTCTGGTATGGAGATTCATTGTGAGCATAGCAATACCTGATGATCCGAATCCTTGGTCTCCACGTGGGGTTTGTCTTTGTGGTTGAACACCCCGGCTCAACTGTGGAAGTGGAATAAATTGAGCAATACGCTGACCTGCCTCAATTGTCAGAGGAGGAAAAGGAGTATAAACCATTATTTGTATTTCTCCCGTGTAGTCTGCATCGATGACACCTGGTAGCACAAACAGTCCTACAATGGAGCTCGACGAGCGTCCCACTATTAGTCCTCCATAAGCTTGTCCTTTGATATTTATCGGGCCATAAACTCCAGTTGGGACTTTGACAGGGCGAGCTGTTATCAAAGATGTTTTTACTGCGGCTGCCAGGTCGAGTCCCAGGCTCCCTGTTGTGGCTGGTTGTAGACAGGAGATGGCGCTGATGTCACGGCGGCTACTTGTGACCGGGGCCAATATGGCGGCGGCCGCCGGGGGCTGGTCGGCGGCGCCCGTCGGGCCGCGCCGCATCCACCCGCATCTGTAGCAGTGCGCCGAGGGAGGCCGGTGGTCGCTTGATGTGGCCGGGGCTGCTGTAGAAGCACGGAGCGGAGCAAGAGCGGCTAGCACCTGTGACTGTGTGGACTCGGCTTGTTTTTGTAGCCCTAAACCTAATTTTTTTAGTGCATTAACCAAGAAAACCTGCGCCCCTCTCATATACTCTGGGACTCCTGCCTTTTCAATAGCAGCAGCAGCCTTATCTACAAAGTCCCCAAAGGATTTATTTTTTCCCTGTTTTATTCCCATATACATGGGTATGCCTGAGCTATCTTTGACCTGATCGATGGCACTCCTTACTAGACGCATGGCTTCCCTAACCTTGTCGGGTCCCGAAATCATTTGAGCCTCTGTCCTGCGGTATTGACTCAATCCCATTAGTTCGTCTATGGTAATTCCAGCTAACGGATCTCCCGGGCCCCTCTGTGTTGCAACTGACTCCTGAACAAGAGCTTGCCAGTGGGCGTTAAATAGCAACTGCTGATGTTGCGTGAAAATCAGTTTCACTATACTTCTCATATCATTTGGCAACAGCAGGTATGTATCGAACAAGAAATCTAGCATCTGCTTAGCTGGCTCACTCCGGAAACCAAACTGACTCACTGTCTGTCTTAGCTGGGCTAGCAGCTTCCAGTCGGGAGGCGAATATGCTCCCACTTGGACGGCTTGTCCTTGTTGATTTATCCCCTGTGTATACGTGACGGGGAAAACCCAGGTTTTCGCTGCGTCAACAGCGCTCTCGTCCCCAGTCTCCAAGCCGTGTCTGGCTAGCATACTCCACGCCTCCCCCCGCCGTCTTGCCATCTCCTCCCACAGGTCGCTTTCCGCCCTAGGGACCGGAGCTGGCTCCACGGCGGGCTTAGGGACGCTGGGCTCAGACCGGCAAGGGGATTTTTCGCCGCCGGTCTGGGGACCTTCGCCCTCGGAAGGCGGGGTTACTCCGCCTTCTGCAATTGTCTCCGCCGCCGCGGCGGAATCCTCCTCGAGCTCTTCTAAGGGGGGTGCAGAGGGCCAAGCGCAGCTAGCCATGTCTGTCATTCCTGCCGCCTCCCCAGAGATAGGTATTTCTACTCTGGTCGTGCTGGGTGCTCGGGGCTCATTATCACCATACTGAGCATTCCTTTTATATGCCTCTACTGCCTCCCGAGCCGCCCTTCTCTCTGCTTGCTGCTTTAGCAGCGCGTTGTGAACTACCCGCCAGATCTTCCCCAGCTTTTTTGCTGTTTTATCATCCTCTAATACCGCCTCCCACAGTGCATCCCCTAACTTACGCCACTCATTTAAATCATGCACGGTGTGAGGATTAGAGAATAAACCTTTAGCATAACCCCAGACTAACAACCCCGGTATGTCCTTCCTGGGATTAATCTCTTTTAACCCTAACTTATCTATATGTACTAAAAATAAATCATATGCTGCTTGCCTGTCCATTTTTTGTCGTCAGCGCTGTTGCAACTCTCCGGCTTCGGCAGCACGTATGGCCCAGGACCACCTTTATGGCTCCTGGGGGTGTCTTCCCTACGTCGTTTGACACCGACCCGGTTGCAGCAGGCCCCAACTCTACTTCACCGACCGTGGCGCGTTCTCCCCCGTTTTCTTTTTCAGCGACGGAGGCACGTCGGGGTTCACCATTTGTCGGAGAAGGGAGACGCAGACACCATATGGTCATCAGCAAAGTCTCGTTTATGGAAACGCAGAATGGCGATTAAATACAGTGCTTAATTAGCTCATGCATAGTGCAAAATCTGAGCTCATCATTGGTTTAGATGTGCGACTTAGCTAAGCACTTCGGCATTCATGTTTTTCTCAATTCTGCGTGCCTTCCTTATCTCAAGGACACTGTATCCGGGAGACTGAGGCCCACTTTGCTAGCTTCACAAAGTTGATCTGACTATGGCCTTTTTCTTCCAGCTATTCCTGCACCAGGCACTCTACAGGATGGGATGGGATGGGATGGGATGGGATGGGATGGGATGGGATGGGATGGGATGGGATGGGACTGGATGGGATGGGATGGGATGGGATGGGATCCCTGGGATGGTATGGGATCCCTGGGATGGGATCCCTGGGATGGGATCCATGGGATGGGATGGGTTGGGATGGGTTGGGAACCGTTTGATGGGATCTTATGGGATCCCTGGGATGAGATGGGATGGGATTGGATCCCTGGGATGGGATGAGATGGGATCCTACGGATGGGATCCCTGGAATGTGATCCCTCGTATGGGATGGGATCCCTGGGATGGGATGGAATCCCTGGGATGGGATCCCGGGGATGCGATGGGATGGGATGGGATGGGATGGGATGGGATGGGATGGGATGGGATGGGATGGGAAGGGATGGGATGGGCTGGGAAGGGATGGGATGGGATCCCTGGGATGGGATGGGATCCCTGGGACGGCATGGGATGGGATCGGATGGGATGGGATGGAATGGGATGGGATGGGGTGGGATGGGATTGGATGGGATGGCATGCAATCCCTGGGATGGGATGGGATGGGATCCCTGGGATGGGATGGGATCCATGGGATGGGATGGGATGGGATGGGATCCCTGGGATGGGAACAGATGAAATGGGATCCCCGGGATGGGATGGAATCCCTGGGATGGGATAGCTGGGATGGGATGGGATCCCTGGGATGGGATGGGATCCCTGGTCTGGGTTGGGATCTCTGGGATGGGATGGGATGGGATGGGATAGGATGGGATGGGATCCCTGGGATTGGATGGGATCCCCGGGATGGGATGGGATGGGATGGGATAGGATAGGATAGGATAGGATAGGATGGGATGGAATGGGATGGGATGGGGTGGGATGGGATTGGATGGGATGGGATCCCAGGGATGGGAACAGATGAAATGGGATCCCTGGGATGGGATGGAATCCCTGGGATGGGATAGCTGGGATGGGGTGGTATCCCTGGAATGGGATGGGATGGGATGGGTTGAGATGGGATGGGATCCCTGGGATGGGATGGGATGGGATCGAATCCCTGGGATGGCATCCGTGAGACGGGATGGGATCTCTGACATGGGATCCCTGGCATGGGATGGGATCCCTGGGATGTTATCCCTGGATGGGATGGGATCCCTGGGAACAGATGGGATGGGAAGGGATGGGATGGGAAGGGATGGGATCCCTGGGATTGGATCCCTGGGATGAGATGGAATACCTGGCATGAGATAGCAGGGATGATTGGGATGGGATGGGATGAGATGGGATGGGACTGGATGGGATGGGATGGGATGGGATGGGATGGGATGGGATGGGATCCCTGGGATGGTATGGGATCCCTGGGATGGGATGCCTGGGATGGGATCCATGGGATGGGATGGGTTGGGATGGTTTGGGAACCGTTTGATGAGATCTTATGGGATCCCTGGGATGAGATGGGATGGGATTGGATCCCTGGGATGGGATGGGATCCCTGGGATGGGATGGGATCCCTCGTATGGGTTGGGATCCCTGGGATGGGTTGGGATCCCTGGGATGGGATGGGATGGGATGGGATGGGATGGAATGGGATAGGATGGGATGGGATGGGATCTCTGGGATTGGATGGGATCCCTGGGATGGGATGGGATCCCTGGGATGGGATGGGATCGGATCCCTGGTTTGGGATGGGATCCCTGGGATGGGATGGGATGGGATCCCTGGGATGGCATGGGATCCCTGGGATGGGATGGGATCCCTGGGATAGGATGGGATTTCTGGGATGGGATGGGATGGGATGGGATCCCTGGAATGGGATGGGATCCCTGGGATGGGATGGGATCTCTGGAATGGGTTGGGATCCCTGGGATTGGATCCCTGGGATGGGATGGGATCCCTGGAATGGGATGGGATCCATGGCAAGGGAAGGGATGGGATTCCTGGGTTGGGAATGGATGGGTTCCCTTGGATGGGAGGGGATGGGATAGGATACTTGTGATGGGAACAGATGGGATGGGATCCCTGGGATGGGGTGGGATCCATGGGATGGGATGGGTTGGGATGGGATTGGATCCATGGGATGGGATGGGATGGGATGGGATGCGATCCCTGGGATGGGATGGGATGGGATCCCTGGGATGGGATGGGATCCATGGGATGGGATGGGTTGGGATGGGATTGGATCCATGGGATGGGATGGGATGGGATGGCATCCCAGGGATGGGAACAGATGAAATGGGATCCCTGGGATGGGATGGAATCCCTGGGATGGGATAGCTGGGATGGGGTGGTATCCCTGGAATGGGATGGGATGGGATGGGATGGGATGGGATAGGATGGGATGGGATGGGATCCCTGGGATTGGATGGGATCCCTGGGATGGGATGGGATCCCTGGGATGGGATGGGATCCCTGGGATGGGTTGGGATCCCTGGGATGGGATGGGATGGGATGGGATGGGATGGGATGGGATAGGATGGGATGGAATGGGATGGGATGGGGTGGGATGGGATTGGATGGGATGGGATGCGATCCCTGGGATGGGATGGGATGGGATCCCTGGGATGGGATGGGATCCATGGGATGGGATGGGTTGGGATGGGATTGGATCCATGGGATGGGATGGGATGGGATGGGATCCCTGGGATGGTATGGGATCCCTGGGATGGGATGCCTGGGATTGGATCCCTGGGATGGGATGGGATCCCTGGGATGGGATGGGATCCCTCGTATGGGTTGGGATCCCTGGGATGGGTTGGGATCCCTGGGATGGGATGGGATGGGATGGGATGGGATGGGATGGGATGGGATGGGATGGGATGGGATGGAATGGGATAGGATGGGATGGGATGGGATCTCTGGGATTGGATGGGATCCCTGGGATGGGATGGGATCCCTGGGATGGGATGGGATGGGATAGGATGGGATGGGATCCCTGGGATGGGATGGGATCCCTGGGATGGGATGGGATCGGATCCCTGGTTTGGGATGGGATCCCTGGGATGGGATGGGATGGGATCCCTGGGATGGCATGGGATCCCTGGGATGGGATGGGATCCCTGGGATAGGATGGGATTTCTGGGATGGGATGGGATGGGATGGGATCCCTGGAATGGGATGGGATCCCTGGGATGGGATGGGATCTCTGGAATGGGTTGGGATCCCTGGGATTGGATCCCTGGGATGGGATGGGATCCCTGGAATGGGATGGGATCCATGGCAAGGGAAGGGATGGGATTCCTGGGTTGGGAATGGATGGGTTCCCTTGGATGGGAGGGGATGGGATAGGATACTTGTGATGGGAACAGATGGGATGGGATCCCTGGGATGGGGTGGGATCCATGGGATGGGATGGGTTGGGATGGGATTGGATCCATGGGATGGGATGGGATGGGATGGGATGCGATCCCTGGGATGGGATGGGATGGGATCCCTGGGATGGGATGGGATCCATGGGATGGGATGGGTTGGGATGGGATTGGATCCATGGGATGGGATGGGATGGGATGGCATCCCAGGGATGGGAACAGATGAAATGGGATCCCTGGGATGGGATGGAATCCCTGGGATGGGATAGCTGGGATGGGGTGGTATCCCTGGAATGGGATGGGATGGGATGGGATGGGATGGGATAGGATGGGATGGGATGGGATCCCTGGGATTGGATGGGATCCCTGGGATGGGATGGGATCCCTGGGATGGGATGGGATCCCTGGGATGGGTTGGGATCCCTGGGATGGGATGGGATGGGATGGGATGGGATGGGATGGGATGGGATAGGATGGGATGGAATGGGATGGGATGGGGTGGGATGGGATTGGATGGGATGGGATGCGATCCCTGGGATGGGATGGGATGGGATCCCTGGGATGGGATGGGATCCATGGGATGGGATGGGTTGGGATGGGATTGGATCCATGGGATGGGATGGGATGGGATGGGATCCCAGGGATGGGCACAGATGAAATGGGATCCCTGGGATGGAATCCCTGGGATGGGATAGCTGGGATGGGGTGGTATCCCTGGAATGGGATGGGATGGGATGGGTTGAGATGGGATGGGATCCCTGGGATGGGATGGGATGGGATCCCTGGGATGGGAACAGATGAAATGGGATCCCCGGGATGGGATGGAATCCCTGGGATGGGATAGCTGGGATGGGATGGGATCCCTGGGATGGGATGGGATCCCTGGGATGGGTTGGGATCCCTGGGATGGGATGGGATGGGATAGGATGGGATGGGATCCCTGGGATGGGATGGGATGGGATCCCTGGATTGGGATGGGATCCCTGGTATGGGATGGGATCCCTGGGATGGGATGGGATCCCTGGGATGGGATGGGATCTCGGGTATGGGTTGGGATCCCTGGGATTGGATCCCTGGGATGGGATGGGATCCCTGGAATGGGATGGGATCCATGGCAAGGGAAGGGATGGGATTCCTGGGTTGGGAATGGGATCCATGGGATGGGATGGGATGGGATGGGATGGGATCAGATGGGATAGGATGGGATCCATGGGATGGGATGTGATGGGATGGGATGGGATCCCTGGGATGGGATGGGATCTCAGGGATGGGATCCCTGGGATGGGATGGGATCTCTGCGATGGGATGGGATGGGATGTTATCCCTCGGATGGGATCTCTGGGATGGGATGGGATGGGATGGGACGGGATGGGATGGGATAGGTTGGGATGGGATGGGATCCCTGGGATGGGATGTGATGGGATGGGATGGGATCCCTGGGATGGGATGGGATCCCTGGGATGGGATCTCTGGGATGGGATGGGATCCCAGGGATGGGATGGGATGGGACGGGATGGGATGGGATGGGGTGGGATGGGATGTGTTGGGATGGGATGGTATCCCTGGGATGGGATGGGATGGGATGGGATGGGATGGGATGGGATCCCTGGGTTGGGATGGGATCCATGGGATGGGATGGGATGGGATGGGATGGGATCAGATGGGATAGGATGGGATCCATGGGATGGGATGTGATGGGATGGGATGGGATCCCTGGGATGGGATGGGATCTCAGGGATGGGATCCCTGGGATGGGATGGGATCTCTGCGATGGGATGGGATGGGATGTTATCCCTCGGATGGGATCTCTGGGATGGGATGGGATGGGATGGGACGGGATGGGATGGGATAGGTTGGGATGGGATGGGATCCCTGGGATGGGATGGGATGGCATGGGATGGGATGGGATGGGATCCCTGGGATGGGATCCCTGTGATGGGATGGGATCCCTGGGATGGGACGGGATCCCTGGGATAGGATGGGATCCCAGGGTTGGGATCGGACCCCTGGGATGGGAACCCTGGGATGGGATGGGATCCCTGGGAAGGGATGGGATGGTATGGGATGTGTTTTGGTCCCTGGGATGGGATGGGATTCCTGGGATGGGATGGGAAGGGATGGGATGGGATGGGATCCCTGGGATGGGATGGGATGGGATCCCTTGGATAGGATGGGATCCCAGGGTTGGGATCGGATCCCTGGGATGGGATTCCTTGGATGGGATGCGATCCCTGGGATGGGATCCCTGGAATGAGATGTGATCCCTGGGATGGGATGGGATGGCATGGGATGGCATGGGATGGGATGGGATCAGATGGGATAGGATGGGATGGGATGGGATTGGATGGGATGGGATACCTGGGATGGGATGCCTGGTATGGCATCCCTGGGATGGGATGGGATGGGATCTCTGGCATAGGATGGGATCCCAGGGTTGGGATCGGATCCCTGGGATGGGATTCCTGGGATGGGATGCGATCCCTGGGATGGGATCCCTGGAATGAGATGTGATCCCTGGGATGGGATGGGATGGGACCCCTGGGATGGGATGGGAAGGGATGAGATCCCTAGGATGGGATGGGATGTGTTGGGATGGGATGGTATCCCTGGGATGGGATGGGATGGGATGGGATCCCTGGGTTGGGATGGGATCCATGGGATGGGATGGGATGGGATGGGATGGGATGGGATGGGATGGGACGGGATGGGATCAGATGGGATAGGATGGGATCCATGGGATGGGATGTGATGGGATGGGATGGGATCCCTGGGATGGGATGGGATCCCAGGGATGGGATCCCTGGGATGGGATGGCATCTCTGCGATGGGATGGGATGGGATGGGATGTTATCCCTCGGATGGGATCTCTGGGATGGGATGGGACGGGATGGGATGGGACGGGATGGGATGGGATAGGTTGGGATGGGATGGGATCCCTGGGATGGGATGGGATGCGATCCCTGGGATGAGATGGGATGGGGTGCGATCCCTGGGATGAGATGGGATGGGATGGGATCCCTGAGATGGGATGGGATGGGATGGGATGGGATGGGATGGGATAGGATGGGATGGGATGGGATGTGATCCCTGGGATGGGATGGGATGGGATGGGATGGGATGGGATGGGATGGGATCCCTCGGAAGGGATGGGATCCCTGGGATGGGATCACTGGGATGTGATGGGATGGGATGGGATGGAATGGGATGGGATGGGATGGGATGGGATGGGATGGGATGGAATGGGATGGGATGGGATGGGATGGGATGGGATGGGATGGGATGGGATGGGATGGGATGGGATGGGATGGGGTGGGATGGAATGGGATGGGATCCCTACGATGGGATGGGATCCCTGCGATGGGATGGGATGGGATCCCTGGGATGGGATGGGATGGGATCCCTGGGATGGGGTGGGATGCCTGGGATGCGGTCCCTTGGATGGGATGGGATGGGATCCCTTCGATGGGATGGGATCCCTGCGATGGGATGGGATCCCTGGGATGGGATGGTATGGGATGGGATGGGATGGGATTGGATGGGATGGCATTGGATGGGATGGGATGGGATGGGATGGGATCCTTGGGATGGGATGGGATGGGATCCCTGGGATGGGGTGGGATGCCTGGGATGCGGTCCCTTGGATGGGATGGGATGGGATCCCTTCGATGGGATGGGATCCCTGAGATGGGATGGGATCCCTGGGATGGGATCACTGGGATGTGATGGAATGGGATGGGATGGGATGGGATGGGATCCCTGGGATGGGATCCCTGGGGTGGGGTCCCTGGGATGGGATGGGATCCCTACGATGGGATGGGATCCCTGCGATGGGATGGGATTGGATGGGATCCCTGGGATGGGATCCCTGGGATGGGATTGGATGGGATGGGATGGGATGGGGTGGGATCCCTGGGATGGGATGGGATCCCTTGGATGGGATTCCTGGAAGTGGATGGGATGGGATTCCTGGGATGGGAATGGATGGGATGGGATGGGATGGGATGGGATGGGATGGGATGGGATGGGATGGCATGGGATGGCATGGGATGGCATGGGATGGGATGGGATGGCATGGGATGGCATGGGATGGGATCCCTGGGATGGGATCCCTGTGATGGGATGGGATCCCTGGGATGGGACGGGATCCCTGGGATAGGATGGGATCCCAGGGTTGGGATCGGACCCCTGGGATGGGAACCCTGGGATGGAATGGGATCCCTGGGAAGGGATGGGATGGTATGGGATGTGTTTTGGTCCCTGGGATGGGATGGGATCCCTGGGATGGGATGGGAAGGGATGGGATGGGATGGGATGGGATCCCTGGGATGGGATCCCAGGGATGGGATGGGATGGGATGGGATGGGATAGGTTGGGATGGGATGGGATCCCTGGGATGGGATGGGATGCGATCCCTGGGATGTGATGGGATGGGATGGGATCCCTGGGGTGGGATGGGATGGGATCCCTGAGATGGGATGGGATCCCTGGAATGGGATCCCTGGGATGGGATGGGATCCCCGGGATGGCATCCCTCGGATGGGATGGGATCTCTGCGATGGGATGGGATGGGATGTTATCCCTGGGATGGGATGGGATGGGATGGGATGGGATGGGATGGGATGGGATGGGATGGGATGGGACGGGATGGGATGGGATAGGTTGGGATGGGATGGGATCCCTGGGATGGGATGGGATGCGATCCCTGGGATGAGATGGGATGGGGTGCGATCCTGGGATGAGATGGGATGGGATGGGATCCCTGAGATGGGATGGGATGGGATGGGATGGGATGGGATGGGATGGGATGGGATGGGATGGGATGGGATGTGATCCCTGGGATGGGATGGGATGGGATGGGATGGGATGGGATGGGATGGGATCCCTGAGATGGGATGGGATCCCTGGGATGGGATCACTGGGATGTGATGGAATGGGATGGGATGGGATGGGATGGGATTGGATGGGATGGGATGGGATGGGATCCCTGGGATGGGAGGGGATCCCTGGGATGGGATGGGATGGGATGGGATCCCTGAGATGGGCTGGGATCCATGGGATGGGATGGGATGGGATGGGATGGGATGGGATGGGATGGGATGGGATGGGATGGGATGGGATGGGATCCCTGGGATGGGAGGGGATCCCTGGGATGGGATGGGATGGGATGGGATTGGATGGGATGGGATGGGATCCCTGGGATGGGAGGGGATCCCTGGGATGGGATGGGATGGGATGGGATCCCTCGGTTGGGATGGGATCCATGGGATGGGATGGGATGGGATCAGATGGGATAGGATGGGATCCATGGGATGGGATGTGATGGGATGGGATGGGATCCCTGGGATGGGATGGGATCCCAGGGATGGGATCCCTGGGATGGGATGGCATCTCTGCGATGGGATGGGATGGGATGGGATGTTATCCCTAGGATGGGATCTCTGGGATGGGATGGGATGGGATGGGATGCGATGGGATGGGACGGGATGGGATGGGACGGGATGGGATGGGATAGGTTGGGATGGGATGGGATCCCTGGGATGGGATGGGATGCGATCCCTGGGATGAGATGGGATGGGGTGCGATCCCTGGGATGAGATGGGATGGGATGGGACCCCTGAGATGGGATGGGATGGGATAGGATGGGATGGGATGGGATGTGATCCCTGGGATGGGATGGGATGGGATGGGATGGGATCCCTCGGAAGGGATGGGATCCCTGGGATGGGATCACTGGGATGTGATGGGATCCCAGGGATGGGATCCCTGGGATGGGATGGGATCTCTGCGATGGGATGGGATGGGATGTTATCCCTGGGATGGGATCTCTGGGATTGGATGGGATGGGATGGGATGGGATGGGATGAGATGGGATAGGATGGGATCCCTGAGATGGGATGGGATGGGATGGGATGGGATGTGATCCCTGGGATGGGATGGGATGGGATGGGATGGGATCCCTGAGACGGGATGGGATCCCTGTGATGGGATCACTGGGATGTGATGGGATGTGATGGGACGGGATGGAATGGGATGGAATGGGATGGGATGGGATGGGATAGGATGGGATGGGATGGGATGGGATGGGATCCCTGGGATGGGATGGGATCCCTGGGATGGGGTCCCTGGGATGGGATGGGATGGGATGGGATCCCTACGATGGGATGGGATCCCTGGGATGGGATGGGATGGGATCCCTGGGATGGGATCTCTGGGATGGGATTGGATGGGATGGGATGGGATGGGATCCTTGGGATGGGATGGGATGGGATCCCTGGGATGGGGTGGGATGCCTGGGATGCAGTCCCTTGGATGGGATGGGATGGGATCCCTTCGATGGGATGGGATCCCTGCGATGGGATGGGATCCCTGGGATGGGATGGTATGGGATGGGATGGGATGGGATTGGATGGGATGGGATTGGATGGGATGGGATGGGATGGGATGGGATGGGATCCCTGGGATGGGGTGGGATGCCTGGGATGCGGTCCCTTGGATGGGATGGGATGGGATCCCTTCGATGGGATGGGATCCCTGAGATGGGATGGGATCCCTGGGATGGGATCACTGGGATGTGATGGAATGGGATGGGATGGGATGGGATGGGATGGGATCCCTGGGATGGGATCCCTGGGATGGGGTCCCTGGGATGGGATGGGATCCCTACGATGGGATGGGATCCCTGCGATGGGATGGGATTGGATGGGATCCCTGGGATGGGATCCCTGGGATGGGATTGGATGGGATGGGATGGGATGGGGTGGGATCCCTGGGATGGGATGGGATGGGATGGGATGGGATCCCTGGGATGGGATTAGATCCCTGGGATGGGATCCCTCCGAAGGGATGGGGTCCCTGGGATGGGATGGGATCCCTTGGATGGTATTCCTGGAAGTGGATGGGATGGGATTCCTGGGATGGGAATGGATGGGATGGGATGGGATGGGATGGGATGGGATGGGATGGGATGGGATGG
This sequence comes from Sturnus vulgaris, assembly GCF_052056855.1. NCBI lineage: Eukaryota > Metazoa > Chordata > Aves > Passeriformes > Sturnidae > Sturnus > Sturnus vulgaris. The sequence continues at coordinate 14,984,307 of NC_142282.1, forward strand.
GATGGCATGGGATGGCATGGGATGGGATGGGATGGCATGGGATGGCATGGGATGGGATCCCTGGGATGGGATCCCTGTGATGGGATGGGATCCCTGGGATGTGACGGGATCCCTGGGATAGGATGGGATCCCAGGGTTGGGATCGGACCCCTGGGATGGGAACCCTGGGATGGGATGGGATCCCTGGGAAGGGATGGGATGGTATGGGATGTGTTTTGGTCCCTGGGATGGGATGGGATCCCTGGGATGGGATGGGAAGGGATGGGATGGGATGGGATGGGATCCCTGGGATGGGATCCCAGGGATGGGATGGAATGGGATGGGATAGGTTGGGATGGGATGGGATCCCTGGGATGGGATGGGATGCGATCCCTGGGATGTGATGGGATGGGATGGGATCCCTGGGGTGGGATGGGATGGGATCCCTGAGATGGGATGGGATCCCTGGAATGGGATCCCTGGGATGGGATGGGATCCCCGGGATGGCATCCCTCGGATGGGATGGGATC
>NC_142282.1:14994815-15004815 GCF_052056855.1 Sturnus vulgaris
ATGGGATGGGATGGGATGGGATCCCTGGGTTGGGATGGGATCCATGGGATGGGATGGGATGGGATGGGATGGTATGGGATGGGATGGGATGGGATGGGATGAGATGGGATAGGATGGGATCCATGGGGGGGGATGTGATGGGATGGGATGGGATCCCTGGGATGGGATGGGATCCCTGGGATGGGATCCCTGGGATGGGATGGGATCCCCGGGATGGCATCCCTCGGATGGGATGGGATCGCTGCGATGGGATGGAATGGGATGTTATCCCTGGGATGGGATCTCTGGGATGGGATGGGATGGGATGGGATGGGATGGGATGGGATGGGATGGGATGGGATGGGATGGGATGGGATGGGACGGGATGGGACGGGACGGGATGGGATAGGTTGGGATGGGATGGGATCCCTGGGATGGGATGGGATGCGATCCCTGGGATGCGATGGGATGGGGTGCGATCCCTGGGATGAGATGGGATGGGATGGGATCCCTGAGATGGGATGGGATGGGATGAGATGGGATGGGATGGGATGTGATCCCTGGGATGGGATGGGATGGGATGGGATCCCTGAGATGGGATGGGATCCCTGGGATGGGATCACTGCGATGTGATGGAATGGGATGGGATGGGATGGGATGGGATGGGATCCCTGGGATGGGATCCCTGGGATGGGGTCCCTGGGATGGGATGGGATCCCTACGATGGGATGGGATCCCTGCGATGGGATGGGATTGGATGGGATCCCTGGGATGGGATCCCTGGGATGGGATTGGATGGGATGGTATGGGATGGGGTGGGATCCCTGGGATGGGATGGGATGGGATGGGATGGGATGGGATGGGATGGGATCCCTGGGATGGGATTAGATCCCTGGGATGGGATCCCTCGGAAGGGATGGGGTCCCTGGGATGGGATGGGATCCCTTGGATGGGATTCCTGGAAGTGGATGGGATGGGATTCCTGGGATGGGAATGGATGGGATGGGATGGGATGGGATGGGATGGGATGGGATGGGATGGCATGGGATGGCATGGGATGGCATGGGATGGGATGGGATGGCATGGGATGGCATGGGATGGGATCCCTGGGATGGGATCCCTGTGATGGGATGGGATCCCTGGGATGGGACGGGATCCCTGGGATAGGATGGGATCCCAGGGTTGGGATCGGACCCCTGGGATGGGAACCCTGGGATGGGATGGGATCCCTGGGAAGGGATGGGATGGTATGGGATGTGTTTTGGTCCCTGGGATGGGATGGGATCCCTGGGATGGGATGGGAAGGGATGGGATAAGATGGGATGGGATCCCTGGGATGGGATCCCAGGGATCGGATGGGATGGGATGGGATGGGATAGGTTGGGATGGGATGGGATCCCTGGGATGGGATCCCAGGGATGGGATGGGATGGGATGGGATGGGATAGGTTGGGATGGGATGGGATCCCTGGGATGGGATGGGATGCGATCCCTGGGATGTGATGGGATGGGATGGGATCCCTGGGGTGGGATGGGATGGGATCCCTGAGATGGGATGGGATCCCTGGAATGGGATCCCTGGGATGGGATGGGATCCCCGGGATGGCATCCCTCGGATGGGATGGGATCTCTGCGATGGGATGGGATGGGATGTTATCCCTGGGATGGGATGGGATGGGATGGGATGGGATGGGATGGGATGGGATGGGATGGGATGGGATGGGATGGGATGGGACGGGACGGGATGGGATAGGTTGGGATGGGATGGGATCCCTGGGATGGGATGGGATGCGATCCCTGGGATGAGATGGGATGGGGTGCGATCCTGGGATGAGATGGGATGGGATGGGATCCCTGAGATGGGATGGGATGGGATGGGATGGGATGTGATCCCTGGGATGGGATGGGATGGGATGGGATGGGATCCCTGAGATGGGATGGGATCCCTGGGATGGGATCACTGGGATGTGATGGAATGGGATGGGATGGGATGGGATGGGATGGGATGGGATGGGATGGGATCCCTGGGATGGGAGGGGATCCCTGGGATGGGATGGGATGGGATGGGATGGGATGGGATGGGATGGGATGGGATGGGATCCCTGAGATGGGCTGGGATCCATGGGATGGGATGGGATGGGATGGGATGGGATGGGATGGGATGGGATGGGATGGGATGGGATGGGATGGGATGGGATCCCTGGGATGGGAGGGGATCCCTGGGATGGGATGGGATGGGATGGGATTGGATGGGATGGGATGGGATGGGATCCCTGGGATGGGAGGGGATCCCTGGGATAGGATGGGATGGGATGGGATCCCTCGGTTGGGATGGGATCCATGGGATGGGATGGGATGAGATGGGATGGGATGGGATGGGATGGGATGGGATGGGATGGGATGGGATGAGATGGGATAGGATGGGATCCATGGGATGGGATGTGATGGGATGGGATGGGATCCCTGGGATGGGATGGGATCCCTGGGATGGGATCCCTGGGATGGGATGGGATCCCGGGGATGGTATCCCTCGGATAGGATGGGATCTCTGCGATTGGATGGGATGGGATGTTATCCCTGGGATGGGATCTCTGGGATGGGATGGGATGGGATGGGACGGGATGGGATGGGATGGGACGGGATGGGTTGGGATAGGTTGGGATGGGATGGGATCCCTGGGATGGGATGGGATGCGATCCCTGGGATGACATGGGATGGGGTGCGATCCCTGGGATGAGATGGGATGGGATGGGATCCCTGAGATGGGATGGGATGGGATGGAATGGGATGGGATGGGATCCCTCGGAAGGGATGGGATCCCTGGGATGGGATCACTGGGATGTGATGGGATTGGATGGAATGGGATGGGATGGGATGGGATGGGATGGGATCCCTACGATGGGATGGGATCCCTGCCACGGGATGGGATGGGATGGGATCCCTGGGATGGGATTGGATGGGATGGGATGGGATGGGGTGGGATCCCTGGGATGGGATGGGATGGGATGGGATGGGATGGGATCGGAGGGGATCCCTGGGATGGGATTAGATCCCTGGGATGGGATCCCTCGGAAGGGATGGGGTCCCTGGGATGGGATGGGATCCCTTGGATGGGATGGGATTCCTGGAAGTGGGTGGGATGGGATTCCTGGGATGGGAATGGATGGGATGGGATGGGATGGATGGGATGGGATGGGATGGGATGGGATGGGATGGGATGGGATGGGATGGGATGGGATGGGATGGGATCCCTACGATGGGATGGGATCCCTGCGATGGGATGGGACGGGATGGGATCCCTGGGTTGGGATCCCTGGGATGGGATTGGATGGGATGGGATGGGATGGGATGGGATGGGATGGGATGGGATGGGGTGGGATCCCTGGGATGGGATGGGATGGGATGGGATGGGATCCCTGGGATGGGATTAGATCCCTGGGATGGGATCCCTCGGAAGGGATGGGGTCCCTGGGATGGGATGGGATCCCTTGGATGCGATGGGATTCCTGGAAGTGGATGGGATGGGATTTTTGGGATGGGAATGGATGGGATGGGATGAGATGGGATGGGATGGGATGGGATGGGATGGGATGGGATAGGATGGGATTCATGGAATGGGATGTGATGGGATGGGATGGGATCCCTGGGATGGGATGGGATCCCTGGGATGGGATGGGATGGGATGGGATTGGATGGGATGGGATGGGATGGGATCCCTGGGATGGGAGGGGATCCCTGGGATAGGATGGGATGGGATGGGATCCCTCGGTTGGGATGGGATCCATGGGATGGGATGGGATGAGATGGGATGGGATGGGATGGGATGGGATGGGATGGGATGAGATGGGATAGGATGGGATCCATGGGATGGGATGTGATGGGATGGGATGGGATCCCTGGGATGGGATGGGATCCCTGGGATGGGATCCCTGGGATGGGATGGGATCCCGGGGATGGTATCCCTCGGATAGGATGGGATCTCTGCGATTGGATGGGATGGGATGTTATCCCTGGGATGGGATCTCTGGGATGGGATGGGATGGGATGGGACGGGATGGGATGGGATGGGACGGGATGGGTTGGGATAGGTTGGGATGGGATGGGATCCCTGGGATGGGATGGGATGCGATCCCTGGGATGACATGGGATGGGGTGCGATCCCTGGGATGAGATGGGATGGGATGGGATCCCTGAGATGGGATGGGATGGGATGGGATGGGATGGGATGGGATCCCTCGGAAGGGATGGGATCCCTGGGATGGGATCACTGGGATGTGATGGGATTGGATGGAATGGGATGGGATGGGATGGGATGGGATGGGATCCCTACGATGGGATGGGATCCCTGCCACGGGATGGGATGGGATGGGATCCCTGGGATGGGATTGGATGGGATGGGATGGGATGGGGTGGGATCCCTGGGATGGGATGGGATGGGATGGGATGGGATGGGATCGGAGGGGATCCCTGGGATGGGATTAGATCCCTGGGATGGGATCCCTCGGAAGGGATGGGGTCCCTGGGATGGGATGGGATCCCTTGGATGGGATGGGATTCCTGGAAGTGGGTGGGATGGGATTCCTGGGATGGGAATGGATGGGATGGGATGGGATGGATGGGATGGGATGGGATGGGATGGGATGGGATGGGATGGGATGGGATGGGATGGGATGGGATCCCTACGATGGGATGGGATCCCTGCGATGGGATGGGACGGGATGGGATCCCTGGGTTGGGATCCCTGGGATGGGATTGGATGGGATGGGATGGGATGGGATGGGATGGGATGGGATGGGGTGGGATCCCTGGGATGGGATGGGATGGGATGGGATGGGATGGGATCCCTGGGATGGGATTAGATCCCTGGGATGGGATCCCTCGGAAGGGATGGGGTCCCTGGGATGGGATGGGATCCCTTGGATGCGATGGGATTCCTGGAAGTGGATGGGATGGGATTTTTGGGATGGGAATGGATGGGATGGGATGAGATGGGATGGGATGGGATGGGATGGGATGGGATGGGATGGGATAGGATGGGATTCATGGAATGGGATGTGATGGGATGGGATGGGATCCCTGGGATGGGATGGGATCCCTGGGATGGGATCTCTGGGATGGGATGGGATCCCAGGGATGGGATGGGATGGGACGGGATGGCATGGGATGGGGTGGGATGGGATGTGTTGGGATGGGATGGTATCCCTGGGATGGGATGGGATGGGATGGGATGGGATCCCTGGGTTGGGATGGGATCCATGGGAATGGGATGGGATGGGATGGGATGGGATGGGATGGGATGGGATCAGATGGGATCAGATGGGATAGGATGGGATCCATGGGATGGGATGTGATGGGATGGGATGGGATCCCTGGGATGGGATGGGATCCCAGGGATGGGATCCCTGGGATGGGATGGGATCTCTGCGATGGGATGGGATGGGATGTTATCCCTCGGATGGGATCTCTGGGATGGGATGGGATGGGATGGGACGGGATGGGATGGGATAGGTTGGGATGGGATGGGATCCCTGGGATGGGATGGGATGCGAGCCCTGGGATGAGATGGGATGGGGTGCGATCCCTGGGATGAGATGGGATGGGATGGGATCCCTGAGATGGGATGGGATGGGATGGGATGGGATGGGATGGGATGTGATCCCTGGGATGGGATGGGATGGGATGGGATGGGATGGGATCCCTGGGGTGGGATGGGATGGGATCCCTGAGATGGGATGGGATCCCTGGGATGGGATCCCTGGGATGGGATGGGATCCCCGGGATGGCATTCCTCGGATGGGACGGGATCTCTGCGATGGGATGGAATGGGATGTTATCCCTGGGATGGGATCTCTGGGATGGGATGGGATGGGATGGGACGGGATGGGATGGGATAGGTTGGGATGGGATGGGATCCCTGGGATGGGATGGGATGCGATCCCTGGGATGAGATGGGATGGGGTGCAATCCCTGGGATGAGATGGGATGGGATCCCTGAGATGGGATGGGATGGGATGGGATGGGATGGGATGGGATGTGATCCCTGGGATGGGATGGGATGGGATGGGATGGGATAGGATGGGATCCATGGGATGGGATGTGATGGGATGGGATGGGATCCCTGGGATGGGATGGGATCCCTGGGATGGGATCTCTGGGATGGGATGGGATCCCAGGGATGGGATATGATGGGATGGGATGGGGTGGGATGGGATGTGTTGGGATGGGATGGTATCCCTGAGATGGGATGGGATGGGATGGGATCCCTGGGTTGGGATGGGATCCATGGGATGGGATGGGATGGGATGGGATGGGATGGGATGGGATGGGATGGGATGGGATGGGATCAGATGGGATAGGATGGGATCCATGGGATGGGATGGGATGGGATGGGATGGGATCCCTGGGATGGGATGGGATCCCAGGGATGGGATCCCTGGGATGGGATGGGATCTCTGCGATGGGATGGGATGGGATGTTATCCCTCGGATGGGATCTCTGGGATGTGATGGGATGGGATGGGATGGGATGGGATGGGACGGGATGGGATGGGATAGGTTGGGATGGGATGGGATCCCTGGGATGGGATGGGATGCGATCCCTGGGATGAGATGGGATGGGTTGCGATCCCTGGGATGAGATGGGATGGGATGGGATCCCTGAGATGGGATGGGATGGGATGGGATGGGATGGGATGGGATGGGATGGGATGTGATCCCCGGGATGGGATGGGATGGGATGGGATGGGATGGGATGGGATCCCTGGGGTGGGATGGGATGGGATCCCTGAGATGGGATGGGATCCCTGGGATGGGATCCCTGGGATGGGATGGGATCCCCGGGATGGCATCCCTCGGATGGGATGGGATCTCTGCGATGGGATGGAATGCGATGTTATCCCTGGGATGGGATCTCTGGGATGGGATGGGATGGGATGGGATGGGATGGGATGGGATGGGATGGGACGGGATGGGATGGGATAGGTTGGGATGGGATGGGATCCCTGGGATGGGATGGGATGCGATCCCTGGGATGAGATGGGATGGGATGGGATGGGATGGGATGGGATGGGATCCCTGAGATGGGATGGGATCCCTGGGATGGGATCACTGGGATGTGATGGGATGTGATGGGACGGGATGGAATGGGATGGAATGGGATGGGATGGGATGGGATAGGATGGGATGGGATGGGATTGGATGGGATCCCTGGGATGGGATGGGATCCCTGGGATGGGGTCCCTGGGATGGGATGGGATGGGATCCCTACGATGGGATGGGATGCCTGGGATGCGATGGGATTTGATCCCTGGGATGGGATCCCTGGGATGGGATTGGATGGGATGGGATGGGATGGGATGGGATCCTTGGGATGGGATGGGATGGGATCCCTGGGATGGGGTGGGATGCCTGGGATGCGGTCCCTTGGATGGGATGGGATGGGATCCCTTCGATGGGATGGGATCCCTGCGATGGGATGGGATCCCTGGGATGGGATCTCTGGAATGGGATGGGTTGTGACGGGATGGGATGGGATGGGATGGGATGGGATGGGATGGGATGGGATGGGATGGGATGGGATGGGATGGGACGGGACGGGACGGGATGGGATAGGTTAGGATGAGATGGGATCCCTGGGATGGGATGGGATGCGATCCGTGGGCTGAGATGGGATGGGATGGATGGGATCCCTGAAATGGGATGGGATGGGATCCCGCGTATGGGATGCCTGGGATGGGATTGGGTGGGATGGGATGGGATGGGATGGGGTGGGATCCCTGGGATGGGATGGGATGGGATCCCCGGGATGGGATGGGATGGGATGGGATGGGATGGGATAGGACGGGATGGGATGGGATAGGTTGGGATGGGATGGGATCCCTGGGATGGGATGGGATGCGATCCCTGGGATGAGATGGGATGGGGTGCGATCCTGGGATGAGATGGGATGGGATGGGATCCCTGAGATGGGATGGGATGGGATGGGATGGGATGGGATGTGATCCCTGGGATGGGATGGGATGGGATGGGATGGGATGGGATGGGATCCCTGAGATGGGATGGGATCCCTGGGATGGGATCACTGGGATGTGATGGAATGGGATGGGATGGGATGGGATGGGATGGGATGGGATGGGATGGGATGGGATTGGATGGGATGGGATGGGATGGGATCCCTGGGATGGGAGGGGATCCCTGGGATGGGATGGGATGGGATGGGATCCCTCGGTTGGGATGGGATCCATGGGATGGGATGGGATGGGATGGGATGGGATGGGATGGGATGGGATGGGATGGGATGGGATCCCTGGGATGGGAGGGGATCCCTGGGATGGGATGGGATGGGATGGGATGGGATTGGATGGGATGGGATGGGATTCCTGGGATGGGAGGGGATCCCTGGGATGGGATGGGATGGGATGGGATCCCTCGGTTGGGATGGGATCCATGGGATGGGATGGGATGGGATGGGATCAGATGGGATAGGATGGGATCCATGGGATGGGATGTGATGGGATGGGATGGGATCCCTGGGATGGGATGGGATCCCAGGGATGGGATCCCTGGGATGGGATGGCATCTCTGCGATGGGATGGGATGGGATGGGATGTTATCCCTCGGATGGGATCTCTGGGATGGGATGGGATGGGATGGGATGGGATGGGATGGGATGGGATGGGATGGGATGGGATGGGATGGGATGGGACGGGATGGGATGGGATAGGTTGGGATGGGATGGGATCCCTGGGATGGGATGGGATGCGATCCCTGGGATGAGATGGGATGGGGTGCGATCCCTGGGATGAGATGGGATGGGATGGGATCCCTGAGATGGGATGGGATGGGATGGGATGGGATGGGATGGGATAGGATGGGATGGGATGGGATGTGATCCCTGGGATGGGATGGGATGGGATGGGATGGGATCCCTCGGAAGGGATGGGATCCCTGGGATGGGATCACTGGGATGTGATGGGATGGGATGGGATGGAATGGGATGGGATGGGATGGGATGGGATGGGATGGGATGGGATGGGATGGGATGGAATGGAATGGGATGGGATGGGATGGGATGGGATGGGGTGGGATGGAATGGGATGGGATCCCTACGATGGGATGGGATCCCTGCGATGGGATGGGATGGGATCCCTGGGATGGGATCCCTGGGATGGGATTGGATGGGATGGGATGTGATGGGATGGGATGGGATGGGGTGGGATCCCTGGGATGGGATGGGATGGGATGGGATGGGATGGGATGCCTGGGATGGGAGGGGATCCCTGGGATGGGATGGGATGCGATCCCTGGGATGAGATGGGATGGGATGGGATGGGATGGGATGGGATCCCTGAGATGGGATGGGATCCCTGGGATGGGATCACTGGGATGTGATGGGATGTGATGGGACGGGATGGAATGGGATGGAATGGGATGGGATGGGATGGGATGGGATAGGATGGGATGGGATGGGATTGGATGGGATCCCTGGGATGGGATGGGATCCCTGGGATGGGGTCCCTGGGATGGGATGGGATGGGATCCCTACGATGGGATGGGATCCCTGGGATGGGATGGGATGGGATCCCTGGGATGGGATCCCTGGGATGGGATTGGATGGGATGGGATGGGATGGGATGGGATCCTTGGGATGGGATGGGATGGGATCCCTGGGATGGGGTGGGATGCCTGGGATGCGGTCCCTTGGATGGGATGGGATGGGATCCCTTCGATGGGATGGGATCCCTGCGATGGGATGGGATCCCTGGGATGGGATCTCTGGAATGGGATGGGTTGTGACGGGATGGGATGGGATGGGATGGGATGGGATGGGATGGGATGGGATGGGATGGGACGGGACGGGACGGGATGGGATAGGTTAGGATGAGATGGGATCCCTGGGATGGGATGGGATGCGATCCGTGGGCTGAGATGGGATGGGATGGATGGGATCCCTGAAATGGGATGGGATGGGATCCCGCGTATGGGATGCCTGGGATGGGATTGGGTGGGATGGGATGGGATGGG
>NC_142282.1:15009815-15024815 GCF_052056855.1 Sturnus vulgaris
GATGGGATCCCTGAGATGGGATGAGATCCCTGGAATGGGATCCCTGGGATGGGATGGGATCCCCGGGATGGCATCCCTCGGATGGGATGGGATCTCTGCGATGGGATGGGATGGGATGTTATCCCTGGGATGGGATGGGATGGGATGGGATGGGATGGGATGGGATGGGATGGGATGGGATGGGATGGGACGGGATGGGATGGGATAGGTTGGGATGGGATGGGATCCCTGGGATGGGATGGGATGCGATCCCTGGGATGAGATGGGATGGGGTGCGATCCTGGGATGAGATGGGATGGGGTGCGATCCTGGGATGAGATGGGATGGGATGGGATGGGATGGGATGTGATCCCTGGGATGGGATGGGATGGGATGGGATGGGATCCCTGAGATGGGATGGGATCCCTGGGATGGGATCACTGGGATGTGATGGAATGGGATGGGATGGGATGGGATGGGATGGGATGGGATGGGATTGGATGGGATGGGATGGGATCCCTGGGATGGGAGGGGATCCCTGGGATGGGATGGGATGGGATGGGATGGGATCCCTGAGATGGGCTGGGATCCATGGGATGGGATGGGATGGGATGGGATGGGATGGGATGGGATGGGATGGGATCCCTGGGATGGGAGGGGATCCCTGGGATGGGATGGGATGGGATGGGATTGGATGGGATGGGATGGGATGGGATCCCTGGGATGGGAGGGGATCCCTGGGATGGGATGGGATGGGACGGGATCCCTCGGTTGGGATGGGATGGGATGGGATGGGATGGGATGGGATGGGATGGGATGGGATGGGATGAGATGGGATAGGATGGGATCCATGGGATGGGATGTGATGGGATGGGATGGGATCCCTGGGATGGGATGGGACCCCTGGGATGGGATCCCTGGGATGGGATGGGATCCCCGGGATGGTATCCCTCGGATAGGATGGGATCTCTGCGATTGGATGGGATGGGATGTTATCCCTGGGATGGGATCTCTGGGATGGGATGGGATGGGATGGGACGGGATGGGATGGGATGGGACGGGATGGGTTGGGATAGGTTGGGATGGGATGGGATCCCTGGGATGGGATGGGATGCGATCCCTGGGATGACATGGGATGGGGTGCGATCCCTGGGATGAGATGGGATGGGATGGGATCCCTGAGATGGGATGGGATGGGATGGGATGGGATGGGATGGGATGGGATGGGATCCCTCGGAAGGGATGGGATCCCTGGGATGGGATCACTGGGATGTGATGGGATTGGATGGAATGGGATGGGATGGGATGGGATGGGATCCCTACGATGGGATGGGATCCCTGCCACGGGATGGGATGGGATGGGATCCCTGGGATGGGATTGGATGGTATGGGATGGGATGGGGTGGGATCCCTGGGATGGGATGGGATGGGATGGGATGGGATGGGATCGGAGGGGATCCCTGGGATGGGATTAGATCCCTGGGATGGGATCCCTCGGAAGGGATGGGGTCCCTGGGATGGGATGGGATCCCTTGGATGGGATGGGATTCCTGGAAGTGGGTGGGATGGGATTCCTGGGATGGGAATGGATGGGATGGGATGGGATGGATGGGATGGGATGGGATGGGATGGGATGGGATGGGATCCCTACGATGGGATGGGATCCCTGCGATGGGATGGGATGGGATGGGATCCCTGGGTTGGGATCCCTGGGATGGGATTGGATGGGATGGGATGGGATGGGATGGGATGGGGTGGGATCCCTGGGATGGGATGGGATGGGATGGGATGGGATCCCTGGGATGGGATTAGATCCCTGGGATGGGATCCCTCGGAAGGGATGGGGTCCCTGGGATGGGATGGGATCCCTTGGATGGGATGGGATTCCTGGAAGTGGATGGGATGGGATTTTTGGGATGGGACTGGATGGGATGGGATGAGATGGGATGGGATGGGATGGGATGGGATAGGATGGGATCCATGGGATGGGATGTGATGGGATGGGATGGGATCCCTGGGATGGGATGGGATCCCTGGGATGGGATCTCTGGGATGGGATGGGATCCCAGGGATGGGATGGGATGGGACGGGATGGGATGGGATGGGGTGGGATGGGATGTGTTGGGATGGGATGGTATCCCTGGGATGGGATGGGATGGGATGGGATGGGATCCCTGGGTTGGGATGGGATCCATGGGAATGGGATGGGATGGGATGGGATGGGATGGGATGGGATCAGATGGGATAGGATGGGATCCATGGGATGGGATGTGATGGGATGGGATGGGATCCCTGGGATGGGATGGGATCCCAGGGATGGGATCCCTGGGATGGGATCTCTGCGATGGGATGGGATGGGATGTTATCCCTCGGATGGGATCTCTGGGATGGGATGGGATGGGATGGGACGGGATGGGATGGGATAGGTTGGGATGGGATGGGATCACTTGGAATGGGATGGGATGTGAGCCCTGGGATGAGATGGGATGGGGTGCGATCCCTGGGATGAGATGGGATGGGATGGGATCCCTGAGATGGGATGGGATGGGATGGGATGGGATGGGATGGGATGGGATGTGATCCCTGGGATGGGATGGGATGGGATGGGATGGGATGGGATCCCTGGGGTGGGATGGGATGGGATCCCTGAGATGGGATGGGATCCCTGGAATGGGATCCCTGGGATGGGATGGGATCCCCGGGATGGCATTCCTCGGATGGCACGGGATCTCTGCGATGGGATGGAATGGGATGTTATCCCTGGGATGGGATCTCTGGGATGGGATGGGATGGGATGGGACGGGATGGGATGGGATAGGTTGGGATGGGATGGGATCCCTGGGATGGGATGGGATGCGATCCCTGGGATGAGATGGGATGGGGTGCAATCCCTGGGATGAGATGGGATGGGATGGGATCCCTGAGATGGGATGGGATGGGATGGGATGGGATGGGATGTGATCCCTGGGATGGGATGGGATGGGATGGGATGGGATGGGATAGGATGGGATCCATGGGATGGGATGTGATGGGATGGGATGGGATCCCTGGGATGGGATGGGATCCCTGGGATGGGATCTCTGGGATGGGATGGGATCCCAGGGATGGGATATGATGGGATGGGATGGGGTGGGATGGGATGTGTTGGGATGGGATGGTATCCCTGGGATGGGATGGGATGGGATGGGATGGGATCAGATGGGATAGGATGGTGTTACCGTATGGACTAGAAATCCTGAATATTAGAATATAAATGTATAAACCATAATAGTAGTAGTAATGCTAAGGCTTGAAGACTGCAGTCCTCAGAGTAGGCCCTGGGAAACTAACTTAAGAGTGTGCTGTGCTGAGAGCATGCAGAACCGTTAGTGATAAGGTTAAAGTCTAAACATAAATAAAGTACTGGTGGTGGGCAGTGGCATAAGAGAGAGATTGAGGGGGAGAACACTATAGTCCTGAGGCAGTGGCGCCAGAGAGAGATTGAGGAGGAGAACACTATAGTCCTAAGATAAGCAACCATGTAGGATTTATGACGCCAAAATGCTATCTTCAAGGTGAATGTATCTACAGAAGAATGTGTACTTCTGCACATAAACCATTTGTAAAAAGGGTATAAAAAACCCTCTAAAAAGGGAACCAGCGGGATCCTGACTTGGGACGCGAGTCCGCAGGTCCCCGGGCCCTGAATAAAGCACCGCATAAACTGACACTCTGTTAGTTTGTGTTTTACTTGGGGTTTCGGGCAGCAATGGGATCCATGGGATGGGATGTGATGGGATGGGATGGGATCCCTGGGATGGGATGGGATCCCAGGGATGGGATCCCTGGGATGGGATGGGATCTCTGCGATGGGATGGGATGGGATGTTATCCCTCGGATGGGATCTCTGGGATGTGATGGGATGGGATGGGATGGGATGGGACGGGATGGGATGGGATAGGTTGGGATGGGATGGGATCCCTGGGATGGGATGGGATGCGATCCCTGGGATGAGATGGGATGGGGTGCGATCCCTGGGATGAGATGGGATGGGATGGGATCCCTGAGATGGGATGGGATGTGATGGGATGGGATGGGATGGGATGTGATCCCTGGGATGGGATGGGATGGGATGGGATGGGATGGGATGGGATGGGATGGGATGGGATGGGATGGGATGGGATGGGATGGGATGGGATTGGATGGGATGGGATGGGATCCCTGGGATGGGAGGGGATCCCTGGGATGGGATGGGATGGGATGGGATGGGATCCCTGAGATGGGCTGGGATCCATGGGATGGGATGGGATGGGATGGGATGGGATGGGATGGGATGGGATCCCTGGGATGGGAGGGGATCCCTGGGATGGGATGGGATGGGATGGGATTGGATGGGATGGGATGGGATGGGATCCCTGGGATGGGAGGGGATCCCTGGGATGGGATGGGATGGGACGGGATCCCTCGGTTGGGATGGGATGGGATGGGATGGGATGGGATGGGATGGGATGGGATGGGATGAGATGGGATAGGATGGGATCCATGGGATGGGATGTGATGGGATGGGATGGGATCCCTGGGATGGGATGGGATCCCTGGGATGGGATCCCTGGGATGGGATGGGATCCCCGGGATGGTATCCCTCGGATAGGATGGGATCTCTGCGATTGGATGGGATGGGATGTTATCCCTGGGATGGGATCTCTGGGATGGGATGGGATGGGATGGGACGGGATGGGATGGGATGGGACGGGATGGGTTGGGATAGGTTGGGATGGGATGGGATCCCTGGGATGGGATGGGATGCGATCCCTGGGATGACATGGGATGGGGTGCGATCCCTGGGATGAGATGGGATGGGATGGGATCCCTGAGATGGGATGGGATGGGATGGGATGGGATGGGATGGGATGGGATGGGATGGGATCCCTCGGAAGGGATGGGATCCCTGGGATGGGATCACTGGGATGTGATGGGATTGGATGGAATGGGATGGGATGGGATGGGATGGGATCCCTACGATGGGATGGGATCCCTGCCACGGGATGGGATGGGATGGGATCCCTGGGATGGGATTGGATGGTATGGGATGGGATGGGGTGGGATCCCTGGGATGGGATGGGATGGGATGGGATGGGATGGGATCGGAGGGGATCCCTGGGATGGGATTAGATCCCTGGGATGGGATCCCTCGGAAGGGATGGGGTCCCTGGGATGGGATGGGATCCCTTGGATGGGATGGGATTCCTGGAAGTGGGTGGGATGGGATTCCTGGGATGGGAATGGATGGGATGGGATGGGATGGATGGGATGGGATGGGATGGGATGGGATGGGATGGGATCCCTACGATGGGATGGGATCCCTGCGATGGGATGGGATGGGATGGGATCCCTGGGTTGGGATCCCTGGGATGGGATTGGATGGGATGGGATGGGATGGGATGGGATGGGGTGGGATCCCTGGGATGGGATGGGATGGGATGGGATGGGATCCCTGGGATGGGATTAGATCCCTGGGATGGGATCCCTCGGAAGGGATGGGGTCCCTGGGATGGGATGGGATCCCTTGGATGGGATGGGATTCCTGGAAGTGGATGGGATGGGATTTTTGGGATGGGACTGGATGGGATGGGATGAGATGGGATGGGATGGGATGGGATGGGATAGGATGGGATCCATGGGATGGGATGTGATGGGATGGGATGGGATCCCTGGGATGGGATGGGATCCCTGGGATGGGATCTCTGGGATGGGATGGGATCCCAGGGATGGGATGGGATGGGACGGGATGGGATGGGATGGGGTGGGATGGGATGTGTTGGGATGGGATGGTATCCCTGGGATGGGATGGGATGGGATGGGATGGGATCCCTGGGTTGGGATGGGATCCATGGGAATGGGATGGGATGGGATGGGATGGGATGGGATGGGATGGGATCAGATGGGATAGGATGGGATCCATGGGATGGGATGTGATGGGATGGGATGGGATCCCTGGGATGGGATGGGATCCCAGGGATGGGATCCCTGGGATGGGATCTCTGCGATGGGATGGGATGGGATGTTATCCCTCGGATGGGATCTCTGGGATGGGATGGGATCCCTGAGATGGGATGGGATGGGATGGGATGGGATGGGATGGGATGGGATGTGATCCCTGGGATGGGATGGGATGGGATGGGATGGGATGGGATCCCTGGGGTGGGATGGGATGGGATCCCTGAGATGGGATGGGATCCCTGGAATGGGATCCCTGGGATGGGATGGGATCCCCGGGATGGCATTCCTCGGATGGCACGGGATCTCTGCGATGGGATGGAATGGGATGTTATCCCTGGGATGGGATCTCTGGGATGGGATGGGATGGGATGGGACGGGATGGGATGGGATAGGTTGGGATGGGATGGGATCCCTGGGATGGGATGGGATGCGATCCCTGGGATGAGATGGGATGGGGTGCAATCCCTGGGATGAGATGGGATGGGATGGGATCCCTGAGATGGGATGGGATGGGATGGGATGGGATGGGATGTGATCCCTGGGATGGGATGGGATGGGATGGGATGGGATGGGATAGGATGGGATCCATGGGATGGGATGTGATGGGATGGGATGGGATCCCTGGGATGGGATGGGATCCCTGGGATGGGATCTCTGGGATGGGATGGGATCCCAGGGATGGGATATGATGGGATGGGATGGGGTGGGATGGGATGTGTTGGGATGGGATGGTATCCCTGGGATGGGAGGGGATCCCTGGGATGGGATGGGATGGGATGGGATGGGATCCCTGAGATGGGCTGGGATCCATGGGATGGGATGGGATGGGATGGGATGGGATGGGATGGGATGGGATGGGATCCCTGGGATGGGAGGGGATCCCTGGGATGGGATGGGATGGGATGGGATTGGATGGGATGGGATGGGATGGGATCCCTGGGATGGGAGGGGATCCCTGGGATGGGATGGGATGGGACGGGATCCCTCGGTTGGGATGGGATGGGATGGGATGGGATGGGATGGGATGGGATGGGATGGGATGGGATGAGATGGGATAGGATGGGATCCATGGGATGGGATGTGATGGGATGGGATGGGATCCCTGGGATGGGATGGGATCCCTGGGATGGGATCCCTGGGATGGGATGGGATCCCCGGGATGGTATCCCTCGGATAGGATGGGATCTCTGCGATTGGATGGGATGGGATGTTATCCCTGGGATGGGATCTCTGGGATGGGATGGGATGGGATGGGACGGGATGGGATGGGATGGGACGGGATGGGTTGGGATAGGTTGGGATGGGATGGGATCCCTGGGATGGGATGGGATGCGATCCCTGGGATGACATGGGATGGGGTGCGATCCCTGGGATGAGATGGGATGGGATGGGATCCCTGAGATGGGATGGGATGGGATGGGATGGGATGGGATGGGATGGGATCCCTCGGAAGGGATGGGATCCCTGGGATGGGATCACTGGGATGTGATGGGATTGGATGGAATGGGATGGGATGGGATGGGATGGGATGGGATCCCTACGATGGGATGGGATCCCTGCCACGGGATGGGATGGGATGGGATCCCTGGGATGGGATTGGATGGTATGGGATGGGATGGGGTGGGATCCCTGGGATGGGATGGGATGGGATGGGATGGGATCCCTGGGATGGGATTAGATCCCTGGGATGGGATCCCTCGGAAGGGATGGGGTCCCTGGGATGGGATGGGATCCCTTGGATGGGATGGGATTCCTGGAAGTGGATGGGATGGGATTTTTGGGATGGGACTGGATGGGATGGGATGAGATGGGATGGGATGGGATGGGATGGGATAGGATGGGATCCATGGGATGGGATGTGATGGGATGGGATGGGATCCCTGGGATGGGATGGGATCCCTGGGATGGGATCTCTGGGATGGGATGGGATCCCAGGGATGGGATGGGATGGGACGGGATGGGATGGGATGGGGTGGGATGGGATGTGTTGGGATGGGATGGTATCCCTGGGATGGGATGGGATGGGATGGGATGGGATCCCTGGGTTGGGATGGGATCCATGGGAATGGGATGGGATGGGATGGGATGGGATGGGATGGGATGGGATCAGATGGGATAGGATGGGATCCATGGGATGGGATGTGATGGGATGGGATGGGATCCCTGGGATGGGATGGGATCCCAGGGATGGGATCCCTGGGATGGGATCTCTGCGATGGGATGGGATGGGATGTTATCCCTCGGATGGGATCTCTGGGATGGGATGGGATGGGATGGGACGGGATGGGATGGGATAGGTTGGGATGGGATGGGATCACTTGGAATGGGATGGGATGTGAGCCCTGGGATGAGATGGGATGGGGTGCGATCCCTGGGATGAGATGGGATGGGATGGGATCCCTGAGATGGGATGGGATGGGATGGGATGGGATGGGATGGGATGGGATGTGATCCCTGGGATGGGATGGGATGGGATGGGATGGGATGGGATCCCTGGGGTGGGATGGGATGGGATCCCTGAGATGGGATGGGATCCCTGGAATGGGATCCCTGGGATGGGATGGGATCCCCGGGATGGCATTCCTCGGATGGCACGGGATCTCTGCGATGGGATGGAATGGGATGTTATCCCTGGGATGGGATCTCTGGGATGGGATGGGATGGGATGGGACGGGATGGGATGGGATAGGTTGGGATGGGATGGGATCCCTGGGATGGGATGGGATGCGATCCCTGGGATGAGATGGGATGGGGTGCAATCCCTGGGATGAGATGGGATGGGATGGGATCCCTGAGATGGGATGGGATGGGATGGGATGGGATGGGATGTGATCCCTGGGATGGGATGGGATGGGATGGGATGGGATGGGATGGGATAGGATGGGATCCATGGGATGGGATGTGATGGGATGGGATGGGATCCCTGGGATGGGATGGGATCCCTGGGATGGGATCTCTGGGATGGGATGGGATCCCAGGGATGGGATATGATGGGATGGGATGGGGTGGGATGGGATGTGTTGGGATGGGATGGTATCCCTGGGATGGGATGGGATGGGATGGGATGGGATCAGATGGGATAGGATGGTGTTACCGTATGGACTAGAAATCCTGAATATTAGAATATAAATGTATAAACCATAATAGTAGTAGTAATGCTAAGGCTTGAAGACTGCAGTCCTCAGAGTAGGCCCTGGGAAACTAACTTAAGAGTGTGCTGTGCTGAGAGCATGCAGAACCGTTAGTGATAAGGTTAAAGTCTAAACATAAATAAAGTACTGGTGGTGGGCAGTGGCATAAGAGAGAGATTGAGGGGGAGAACACTATAGTCCTGAGGCAGTGGCGCCAGAGAGAGATTGAGGAGGAGAACACTATAGTCCTAAGATAAGCAACCATGTAGGATTTATGACGCCAAAATGCTATCTTCAAGGTGAATGTATCTACAGAAGAATGTGTACTTCTGCACATAAACCATTTGTAAAAAGGGTATAAAAAACCCTCTAAAAAGGGAACCAGCGGGATCCTGACTTGGGACGCGAGTCCGCAGGTCCCCGGGCCCTGAATAAAGCACCGCATAAACTGACACTCTGTTAGTTTGTGTTTTACTTGGGGTTTCGGGCAGCAATGGGATCCATGGGATGGGATGTGATGGGATGGGATGGGATCCCTGGGATGGGATGGGATCCCAGGGATGGGATCCCTGGGATGGGATGGGATCTCTGCGATGGGATGGGATGGGATGTTATCCCTCGGATGGGATCTCTGGGATGTGATGGGATGGGATGGGATGGGATGGGACGGGATGGGATGGGATAGGTTGGGATGGGATGGGATCCCTGGGATGGGATGGGATGCGATCCCTGGGATGAGATGGGATGGGGTGCGATCCCTGGGATGAGATGGGATGGGATGGGATCCCTGAGATGGGATGGGATGTGATGGGATGGGATGGGATGGGATGTGATCCCTGGGATGGGATGGGATGGGATGGGATGGGATCCCTGAGATGGGATGGGATCCCTGGGATGGGATCACTGGGATGTGATGGAATGGGATGGGATGGGATGGGATGGGATGGGATGGGATTGGATGGGATGGGATGGGATGGGATCCCTGGGATGGGAGGGGATCCCTGGGATGGGATGGGATGGGATGGGATGGGATGGGATGGGATGGGATCCCTGAGATGGGCTGGGATCCATGGGATGGGATGGGATGGGATGGGATGAGATGGGATGGGATCCCTGGGATGGGAGGGGATCCCTGGGATGGGATGGGATGGGATGGGATGGGATTGGATGGGATGGGATGGGATGGGATCCCTGGGATGGGAGGGGATCCCTGGGATGGGATGGGATCCCTGGGATGGGATCCCTGGGATGGGATGGGATCCCCGGGATGGCATCCCTCGGATGGGATGGGATCTCCGCGATGGGATGGAATGCGATGTTATCCCTGGGATGGGATCACTGGGATGGGATGGGATGGGATGGGATGGGATGGGATCGGATGGGACGGGATGGGATGGGATAGGTTGGGATGGGATGGGATCCCTGGGATGGGATGGGATGCGATCCCTGGGATGAGATGGGATGGGATGGGATGGGATGGGATCCCTGAGATGGGATGGGATCCCTGGGATGGGATCACTGGGATGTGATGGGATGTGATGGGACGGGATGGAATGGGATGGAATGGGATGGGATGGGATGGGATAGGATGGGATGGGATGGGATTGGATGGGATCCCTGGGATGGGATGGGATCCCTGGGATGGGGTCCCTGGGAGGGGATGGGATGGGATCCCTACGATGGGATGGGATCCCTGGGATGGGATGGGATGGGATCCCTGGGATGGGATCCCTGGGATGGGATTGGATGGGATGGGATGGGATGGGATGGGATCCTTGGGATGGGATGGGATGGGATCCCTGGGATGGGGTGGGATGCCTGGGATGCGGTCCCTTGGATGGGATGGGATGGGATCCCTTCGATGGGATGGGATCCCTGCGATGGGATGGGATCCCTGGGATGGGATCTCTGGAATGGGATGGGTTGTGACGGGATGGGATGGGATGGGATGGGATGGGATGGGATGGGATGGGATGGGACGGGACGGGAGGGGATGGGATAGGTTAGGATGAGATGGGATCCCTGGGATGGGATGGGATGCGATCCGTGGGCTGAGATGGGATGGGATGGATGGGATCCCTGAAATGGGATGGGATGGGATCCCGCGTATGGGATGCCTGGGATGGGATTGGGTGGGATGGGATGGGATGGGATGGGGTGGGATCCCTGGGATGGGATGGGATGGGATCCCCGGGATGGGATGGGATGGTATCCCTGGGATGGGATGGGATGGGATGGGATGGGATCCCTGCGATGAAATGGGATGCGATTGGATGCCTGGGATTGGATGGGATGGCATCCCTGTGTTGGGATCCCTGGAATGTGATCCCCCGTATGGGATGGCATCCCTGGAATGGGATGGAATCCCTGGGTTGGGATCCCTGGGATGGGATGGGATACCTGGGATGGGATCCCTGGGATTGATGGGATGGGATGGGATGGGATGGGATGGGATGGGATGGGATGGGATCCCTGGGATGGGAGGGGATCCCTGGGATGGGATGGGATGGGATGGGATGGGATTGGATGGGATGGGATGGGATGGGATGGGATCCCTGGGATGGGAGGGGGTCCCTGGGATGGGATGGGATGGGATGGGATGGGATGGGATGGGATGGGATGCGATGGGATGGGATGGGACGGGATGGGATGGGATGGGATGGGGTGGGATGGGATGTGTTGGGATGGGAGGGTATCCCTGGGATGGGATGGGATGGGATGGGATGGGATGGGATGGGATGGGATCCCTGGGTTGGGATGGGATCCATGGGATGGCATGGGATGGGATGGTATGGGATGGGATGGGATGGGATGAGATGGGATAGGATGGGATCCATGGGGGGGGATGTGATGGGATGGGATGGGATCCCTGGGATGGGATGGGATCCCTGGGATGGGATCCCTGGGATGGGATGGGATCCCCGGGATGGCATCCCTCGGATGGGATGGGATCGCTGCGATGGGATGGAATGGGATGTTATCCCTGGGATGGGATCTCTGGGATGGGATGGGATGGGATGGGATGGGATGGGATGGGATGGGATGGGACGGGATGGGACGGGACGGGATGGGATAGGTTGGGATGGGATGGGATCCCTGGGATGGGATGGGATGCGATCCCTGGGATGCGATGGGATGGGGTGCGATCCCTGGGATGAGATGGGATGGGATGGGATCCCTGAGATGGGATGGGATGGGATGAGATGGGATGGGATGGGATGTGATCCCTGGGATGGGATGGGATGGGATGGGATGGGATCCCTGAGATGGGATGGGATCCCTGGGATGGGATCACTGGGATGTGATGGAATGGGATGGGATGGGATGGGATGGGATCCCTGGGATGGGATCCCTGGGATGGGGTCCCTGGGATGGGATGGGATCCCTAAGATGGGATGGGTTCCCTGCGATGGGATGGGATTGGATGGGATGCCTGGGATGGGATCCCTGGGATGGGATTGGATGGGATGGGATGGGATGGGGTGGGATCCCTGGGATGGGATGGGATGGGATGGGATGGGATGGGATCCCTGGGATGGGATGGGATGGGATGGGATGGGATGGGACGGGACGGGAGGGGATGGGATAGGTTAGGATGAGATGGGATCCCTGGGATGGGATGGGATGCGATCCGTGGGCTGAGATGGGATGGGATGGATGGGATCCCTGAAATGGGATGGGATGGGATCCCGCGTATGGGATGCCTGGGATGGGATTGGGTGGGATGGGATGGGATGGGATGGGGTGGGATCCCTGGGATGGGATGGGATGGGATCCCCGGGATGGGATGGGATGGGATCCCTGGGATGGGATGGGATGGGATGGGATGGGATGGGATCCCTGCGATGAAATGGGATGCGATTGGATGCCTGGGATTGGATGGGATGGCATCCCTGTGTTGGGATCCCTGGAATGTGATCCCCCGTATGGGATGGCATCCCTGGAATGGGATGGAATCCCTGGGTTGGGATCCCTGGGATGGGATGGGATACCTGGGATGGGATCCCTGGGATTGATGGGATGGGATGGGATGGGATGGGATGGGATGGGATGGGATGGGATGGGATCCCTGGGATGGGAGGGGATCCCTGGGATGGGATGGGATGGGATGGGATGGGATGGGATGGGATTGGATGGGATGGGATGGGATGGGATGGGATGGGATGGGATGGGATCCCTGGGATGGGAGGGGGTCCCTGGGATGGGATGGGATGGGATGGGATGGGATGGGATGGGATGGGATGCGATGGGATGGGATGGGACGGGATGGGATGGGATGGGATGGGGTGGGATGGGATGTGTTGGGATGGGAGGGTATCCCTGGGATGGGATGGGATGGGATGGGATGGGATGGGATGGGATGGGATGGGATGGGATCCCTGGGTTGGGATGGGATCCATGGGATGGCATGGGATGGGATGGTATGGGATGGGATGGGATGGGATGAGATGGGATAGGATGGGATCCATGGGGGGGGATGTGATGGGATGGGATGGGATCCCTGGGATGGGATGGGATCCCTGGGATGGGATCCCTGGGATGGGATGGGATCCCCGGGATGGCATCCCTCGGATGGGATGGGATCGCTGCGATGGGATGGAATGGGATGTTATCCCTGGGATGGGATCTCTGGGATGGGATGGGATGGGATGGGATGGGATGGGATGGGATGGGATGGGACGGGATGGGACGGGACGGGATGGGATAGGTTGGGATGGGATGGGATCCCTGGGATGGGATGGGATGCGATCCCTGGGATGCGATGGGATGGGGTGCGATCCCTGGGATGAGATGGGATGGGATGGGATCCCTGAGATGGGATGGGATGGGATGAGATGGGATGGGATGGGATGTGATCCCTGGGATGGGATGGGATGGGATGGGATGGGATCCCTGAGATGGGATGGGATCCCTGGGATGGGATCACTGGGATGTGATGGAATGGGATGGGATGGGATGGGATGGGATCCCTGGGATGGGATCCCTGGGATGGGGTCCCTGGGATGGGATGGGATCCCTAAGATGGGATGGGTTCCCTGCGATGGGATGGGATTGGATGGGATGCCTGGGATGGGATCCCTGGGATGGGATTGGATGGGATGGGATGGGATGGGGTGGGATCCCTGGGATGGGATGGGATGGGATGGGATGGGATCCCTGGGATGGGATTAGATCCCTGGGACGGGATCCCTCGGAAGGGATGGGGTCCCTGGGATGGGATGGGATCCCTTGGATATGATTCCTGGAAGTGGATGGGATGGGATTCCTGGGATGGGAATGGATGGGATGGGATGGGATGGGATGGGATGGGATGGGATGGGATGGGATGGGATGGGATGGGATGGGATGGGATGGGATGGGATGGCATGGGATGGCATGGGATGGGATGGGATGGCATGGGATGGGATGGGATGGGATCCCTGGGATGGGATCCCTGTGATGGGATGGCATCCCTGGGATGGGACGGGATCCCTGGGATAGGATGGGATCCCAGGGTTGGGATCGGACCCCTGGGATGGGAACCCTGGGATGGGATGGGATCCCTGGGAAGGGATGGGATGGTATGGGATGTGTTTTGGTCCCTGGGATGGGATGGGATTCCTGGGATGGGATGGGAAGGGATGGGATGGGATGGGATCCCTGGGATGGGATGGGATGGGATCCCTTGGATAGGATGGGATCCCAGGGTTGGGATCGGATCCCTGGGATGGGCTTCCTTGGATGGGATGCGATCCCTGGGATGGGATCCCTGGAATGAGATGTGATCCCTGGGATGGGATGGGATGGCATGGGATGGCATGGGATGGGATGGGATCAGATGGGATAGGATGGGATCCATGGGATGGGATGTGATGGGATGGGATGGGATCCCTGGGATGGGATGGGATCCATGGGATGGGATGGGATGGGA
>NC_142282.1:15032315-15039815 GCF_052056855.1 Sturnus vulgaris
GGGATCCATGGGATGGGATGGGATGGGATGGGATGGGATGGGATGGGATGGGATGGGATGGGATGGGATGAGATGGGATAGGATGGGATCCATGGGGGGGGATGTGATGGGATGGGATGGGATCCCTGGGATGGGATGGGATCCCTGGGATGGCATCCCTCGGATGGGATGGGATCGCTGCGATGGGATGGAATGGGATGTTATCCCTGGGATGGGATCTCTGGGATGGGATGGGATGGGATGGGACGGGATGGGACGGGACGGGATGGGATAGGTTGGGATGGGATGGGATCCCTGGGATGGGATGGGATGCGATCCCTGGGATGCGATGGGATGGGGTGCGATCCCTGGGATGAGATGGGATGGGATGGGATCCCTGAGATGGGATGGGATGGGATGAGATGGGATGGGATGGGATGTGATCCCTGGGATGGGATGGGATGGGATGGGATCCCTGAGATGGGATGGGATCCCTGGGATGGGATCACTGGGATGTGATGGAATGGGATGGGATGGGATGGGATGGGATGGGATCCCTGGGATGGGATCCCT
The DNA here is from genome assembly GCF_052056855.1 of Sturnus vulgaris. Classification (NCBI taxonomy): domain Eukaryota; kingdom Metazoa; phylum Chordata; class Aves; order Passeriformes; family Sturnidae; genus Sturnus; species Sturnus vulgaris. The sequence goes on from NC_142282.1 coordinate 15,032,868, forward strand.
GGGATGGGGTCCCTGGGATGGGATGGGATCCCTACGATGGGATGGGATCCCTGCGATGGGATGGGATTGGATGGGATCCCTGGGATGGGATCCCTGGGATGGGATTGGATGGGATGGGATGGGGTGGGATCCCTGGGATGGGATGGGATGGGATGGGATCCCTGGGATGGGATTAGATCCCTGGGATGGGATCCCTCGGAAGGGATGGGGTCCCTGGGATGGGATGGGATCCCTTGGATGGGATTCCTGGAAGTGGATGGGATGGGATTCCTGGGATGGGAATGGATGGGATGGGATGGGATGGGATGGGATGGGATGGGATGGGATGGGATGGCATGGGATGGCATGGGATGGCATGGGATGGGATGGGATGGCATGGGATGGCATGGGATGGGATCCCTGGGATGGGATCCCTGTGATGGGATGGGATCCCTGGGATGGGACGGGATCCCTGGGATAGGATGGGATCCCAGGGTTGGGATCGGACCCCTGGGATGGGAACCCTGGGATGGGATGGGATCCCTGGGAAGGGATGGGAAGGGATGGGATGGGATGGGATGGGATGGGATCCCTGGGATGGGATCCCAGGGATGGGATGGGATGGGATGGGATGGGATAGGTTGGGATGGGATGGGATCCCTGGGATGGGATCCCAGGGATGGGATGGGATGGGATGGGATGGGATGGGATGGGATGGGATGGGATAGGTTGGGATGGGATGGGATAGGTTGGGATGGGATGGGATCCCTGGGATGGCATGGGATGCGATCCCTGGGATGAGATGGGATGGGGTGCGATCCTGGGATGAGATGGGATGGGATGGGATCCCTGAGATGGGATGGGATGGGATGGGATGGGATGGGATGGGATGGGATGTGATCCCTGGGATGGGATGGGATGGGATGGGATGGGATGGGATGGGATCCCTGAGATGGGATGGGATCCCTGGGATGGGATCACTGGGATGTGATGGAATGGGATGGGATGGGATGGGATGGGATGGGATTGGATGGGATGGGATGGGATGGGATCCCTGGGATGGGAGGGGATCCCTGGGATGGGATGGGATGGGATGGGATGGGATGGGATGGGATGGGATGGGATGGGATCCCTGAGATGGGCTGGGATCCATGGGATGGGATGGGATGGGATGGGATGGGATGGGATGGGATGGGATGGGATGGGATGGGATGGGATGGGATGGGATGAGATGGGATAGGATGGGATCCATGGGATGGGATGTGATGGGATGGGATGGGATCCCTGGGATGGGATGGGATCCCTGGGATGGGATCCCTGGGATGGGATGGGATCCCCGGGATGGTATCCCTCGGATAGGATGGGATCTCTGCGATTGGATGGGATGGGATGTTATCCCTGGGATGGGATCTCTGGGATGGGATGGGATGGGATGGGACGGGATGGGATGGGATGGGACGGGATGGGTTGGGATAGGTTGGGATGGGATGGGATCCCTGGGATGGGATGGGATGCGATCCCTGGGATGACATGGGATGGGGTGCGATCCCTGGGATGAGATGGGATGGGATGGGATCCCTGAGATGGGATGGGATGGGATGGGATGGGATGGGATCCCTCGGAAGGGATGGGATCCCTGGGATGGGATCACTGGGATGTGATGGGATTGGATGGAATGGGATGGGATGGGATGGGATCCCTACGATGGGATGGGATCCCTGCCACGGGATGGGATGGGATGGGATCCCTGGGATGGGATTGGATGGGATGGGATGGGATGGGGTGGGATCCCTGGGATGGGATGGGATGGGATGGGATGGGATGGGATCGGAGGGGATCCCTGGGATGGGATTAGATCCCTGGGATGGGATCCCTCGGAAGGGATGGGGTCCCTGGGATGGGATGGGATCCCTTGGATGGGATGGGATTCCTGGAAGTGAGTGGGATGGGATTCCTGGGATGGGAATGGATGGGATGGGATGGGATGGATGGGATGGGATGGGATGGGATGGGATGGGATCCCTACGATGGGATGGGATCCCTGCGATGTGATGGGATGGGATGGGATCCCTGGGTTGGGATCCCTGGGATGGGATTGGATGGGATGGGATGGGATGGGATGGGATGGGATGGGGTGGGATCCCTGGGATGGGATGGGATGGGATGGGATGGGATCCCTGGGATGGGATTAGATCCCTGGGATGGGATCCCTCGGAAGGGATGGGGTCCCTGGGATGGGATCTCTGGGATGGGATGGGATCCCAGGGATGGGATGGGATGGGACGGGATGGGATGGGATGGGATGGGATGGGATGGGATAGGATGGGATCCATGGGATGGGATGTGATGGGATGGGATGGGATCCCTGGGATGGGATGGGATCCCTGGGATGGGATCTCTGGGATGGGATGGGATCCCAGGGATGGGATGGGATGGGACGGGATGGGATGGGATGGGGTGGGATGGGATGTGTTGGGATGGGATGGTATCCCTGAGATGGGATGGGATGGGATGGGATGGGATCCCTGGGTTGGGATGGGATCCATGGGATGGGATGGGATGGGATGGGATGGGATGGGATGGGATGGGATCAGATGGGATAGGATGGGATCCATGGGATGGGATGTGATGGGATGGGATGGGATCCCTGGGATGGGATGGGATCCCAGGGATGGGATCCCTGGGATGGGATGGGATCGCTGCGATGGGATGGGATGGGATGTTATCCCTCGGATGGGATCTCTGGGATGGGATGGGATGGGATGGGACGGGATGGGATGGGATAGGTTGGGATGGGATGGGATCCCTGGGATGGGATGGGATGGGGTGCGATCCCTGGGATGAGATGGGATGGGATGGGATCCCTGAGATGGGATGGGATGGGATGGGATGGGATGGGATGTGATCCCTGGGATGGGATGGGATGGGATGGGATAGGATGGGATCCATGGGATGGGATGTGATGGGATGGGATGGGATCCCTGGGATGGGATGGGATCCCTGGGATGGGATCTCTGGGATGGGATGGGATCCCAGGGATGGGATATGATGGGATGGGATGGGGTGGGATGGGATGTGTTGGGATGGGATGGTATCCCTGGGATGGGATGGGATGGGATGGGATGGGATGGGATCCCTGGGTTGGGATGGGATCCATGGGATGGGATGGGATGGGATGGGATGGGATGGGATGGGATCCCTCGGAAGGGATGGGATCCCTGGGATGGGATCACTGGGATGTGATGGGATTGGATGGAATGGGATGGGATGGGATGGGATGGGATCCCTACGATGGGATGGGATCCCTGCCACGGGATGGGATGGGATGGGATCCCTGGGATGGGATTGGATGGGATGGGATGGGATGGGGTGGGATCCCTGGGATGGGATGGGATGGGATGGGATGGGATGGGATGGGATCGGAGGGGATCCCTGGGATGGGATTAGATCCCTGGGATGGGATCCCTCGGAAGGGATGGGGTCCCTGGGATGGGATGGGATCCCTTGGATGGGATGGGATTCCTGGAAGTGAGTGGGATGGGATTCCTGGGATGGGAATGGATGGGATGGGATGGGATGGATGGGATGGGATGGGATGGGATGGGATGGGATGGGATCCCTACGATGGGATGGGATCCCTGCGATGTGATGGGATGGGATGGGATCCCTGGGTTGGGATCCCTGGGATGGGATTGGATGGGATGGGATGGGATGGGATGGGATGGGATGGGGTGGGATCCCTGGGATGGGATGGGATGGGATGGGATGGGATCCCTGGGATGGGATTAGATCCCTGGGATGGGATCCCTCGGAAGGGATGGGGTCCCTGGGATGGGATCTCTGGGATGGGATGGGATCCCAGGGATGGGATGGGATGGGACGGGATGGGATGGGATGGGATGGGATGGGATGGGATGGGATGGGATAGGATGGGATCCATGGGATGGGATGTGATGGGATGGGATGGGATCCCTGGGATGGGATGGGATCCCTGGGATGGGATCTCTGGGATGGGATGGGATCCCAGGGATGGGATGGGATGGGACGGGATGGGATGGGATGGGGTGGGATGGGATGTGTTGGGATGGGATGGTATCCCTGAGATGGGATGGGATGGGATGGGATGGGATCCCTGGGTTGGGATGGGATCCATGGGATGGGATGGGATGGGATGGGATGGGATGGGATGGGATGGGATGGGATCAGATGGGATAGGATGGGATCCATGGGATGGGATGTGATGGGATGGGATGGGATCCCTGGGATGGGATGGGATCCCAGGGATGGGATCCCTGGGATGGGATGGGATCGCTGCGATGGGATGGGATGGGATGTTATCCCTCGGATGGGATCTCTGGGATGGGATGGGATGGGATGGGACGGGATGGGATGGGATAGGTTGGGATGGGATGGGATCCCTGGGATGGGATGGGATGCGAGCCCTGGGATGAGATGGGATGGGGTGCGATCCCTGGGATGAGATGGGATGGGATGGGATCCCTGAGATGGGATGGGATGGGATGGGATGGGATGGGATGTGATCCCTGGGATGGGATGGGATGGGATGGGATAGGATGGGATCCATGGGATGGGATGTGATGGGATGGGATGGGATCCCTGGGATGGGATGGGATCCCTGGGATGGGATCTCTGGGATGGGATGGGATCCCAGGGATGGGATATGATGGGATGGGATGGGGTGGGATGGGATGTGTTGGGATGGGATGGTATCCCTGGGATGGGATGGGATGGGATGGGATGGGATGGGATCCCTGGGTTGGGATGGGATCCATGGGATGGGATGGGATGGGATGGGATGGGATGGGATGGGATGGGATGGGATGGGATGGGATGGGATGGGATCAGATGGGATAGGATGGGATCCATGGGATGGGATGTGATGGGATGGGATGGGATCCCTGGGATGGGATGGGATCCCAGGGATGGGATCCCTGGGATGGGATGGGATCTCTGCGATGGGATGGGATGGGATGTTATCCCTCGGATGGGATCTCTGGGATGTGATGGGATGGGATGGGACGGGATGGGATGGGATAGGTTGGGATGGGATGGGATCCCTGGGATGGGATGGGATGCGATCCCTGGGATGAGATGGGATGGGGTGCGATCCCTGGGATGAGATGGGATGGGATGGGATCCCTGAGATGGGATGGGATGGGATGGGATGGGATGGGATGGGATGGGATGGGATGGGATGTGATCCCTGGGATGGGATGGGATGGGATGGGATGGGATGGGATCCCTGGGGTGGGATGGGATGGGATCCCTGAGATGGGATGGGATCCCTGGGATGGGATCCCTGGGATGGGATGGGATCCCCGGGATGGCATCCCTCGGATGGGATGGGATCTCTGCGATGGGATGGAATGCGATGTTATCCCTGGGATGGGATCTCTGGGATGGGATGGGATGGAATGGGATGGGATGGGACGGGATGGGATGGGATAGGTTGGGATGGGATGGGATCCCTGGGATGGGATGCGATCCCTGGGATGAGATGGGATGGGATGGGATGGGATGGGATGGGATCCCTGAGATGGGATGGGATCCCTGGGATGGGATCACTGGGATGTGATGGGATGTGATGGGACGGGATGGAATGGGATGGAATGGGATGGGATGGGATGGGATAGGATGGGATGGGATGGGATTGGATGGGATCCCTGGGATGGGATGGGATCCCTGGGATGGGGTCCCTGGGATGGGATGGGATGGGATCCCTACGATGGGATGGGATCCCTGGGATGGGATGGGATGGGATCCCTGGGATGGGATCCCTGGGATGGGATTGGATGGGATGGGATGGGATGGGATGGGATCCTTGGGATGGGATGGGATGGGATCCCTGGGATGGGGTGGGATGCCTGGGATGCGGTCCCTTGGATGGGATGGGATGGGATCCCTTCGATGGGATGGGATCCCTGCGATGGGATGGGATCCCTGGGATGGGATCTCTGGAATGGGATGGGTTCTGACGGGATGGGATGGGATGGGATGGGATGGGATGGGATGGGATGGGATGGGACGGGACGGGACGGGATGGGATAGGTTAGGATGAGATGGGATCCCTGGGATGGGATGGGATGCGATCCGTGGGCTGAGATGGGATGGGATGGATGGGATCCCTGAAATGGGATGGGATGGGATCCCGCGTATGGCATGCCTGGGATGGGATTGGGTGGGATGGGATGGGATGGGATGGGGTGGGATCCCTGGGATGGGATGGGATGGGATCCCCGGGATGGGATGTGATGGGATCCCTGGGATGGGATGGGATGGGATGGGATGGGATGGGATGGGATCCCTGCGATGAAATGGGATGCGATTGGATGCCTGGGATTGGATGGGATGGCATCCCTGTGTTGGGATCCCTGGAATGTGATCCCCCGTATGGGATGGCATCCCTGGAATGGGATGGAATCCCTGGGTTGGGATCCCTGGGATGGGATGGGATACCTGGGATGGGATCCCTGGGATTGATGGGATGGGATGGGATGGGATGGGATGGGATGGGATCCCTGGGATGGGAGGGGATCCCTGGGATGGGATGGGATGGGAAGGGATGGGATTGGATGGGATGGGATGGGATGGGATGGGATGGGATGGGATCCCTGGGATGGGAGGGGATCCCTGGGATGGGATGGGATGGGATGGGATGGGATGGGATGGGATGGGATGGGATGGGATGGGATGGGATGGGATGCGATGGAATGGGATGGGACGGGATGGGATGGGATGGGATGGGGTGGGATGGGATGTGTTGGGATGGGAGGGTATCCCTGGGATGGGATGGGATGGGATGGGATGGGATGGGATCCCTGGGTTGGGATGGGATCCATGGGATGGGATGGGATGGGATGGTATGGGATGGGATGGGATGGGATGGGATGAGATGGGATAGGATGGGATCCATGGGATGGGATGTGATGGGATGGGATGGGATCCCTG